>NC_090437.1:758788235-759091095 GCF_031143425.1 Pleurodeles waltl | reverse complement strand
ATACATATAAACATTTTTATTGTCATTTTAACTAATAAAAAATCAAAAAATAATTAAAATGCTAATTCAGTAATTTACTTAATTAGTGGAAAAATCAAAAACAACAATATATTTAAAATAACCTTCCACTTTAAACCCCTATAAACTAAACAAAACACCACAAAATAAAAAAATACTTTTAAAATTTGCATCAAAAACTACAAAGTATGCTAAAACAAATATTATAATAGTTGTACCTAATAATATAATAACTAATAGATAATAAATTAATTAAAAAGAAAAATGTAGTGCAACTTTGTTAAAGAAAATACTTTTGTATAAAATTATATATCTAAAAAAACAACTTTGTTTACCATAAAACAATGATATGCACACATTCTATATTGTCTCCCAAAGGATTTTTTGAGTTGGCAATATTTTTGACATGATATTCTTGTATCCATAAGTGATAATCATAAGATGTTTATGCCAGGGTTATGAGTTATGGTTTCCAATGTATTATTGTTAGGCTTTGTTTCTAAACCATGACTTCGCTCAGTACTTTTTGGGTGAGCAAAAGGAACCTAGACCTTTTTTGTAGTGAACTTGTAGTGAACTTTATGAGCTTGTGATGTTATACCACATTCCATGTCCATGTTTTTAAATTCCACTATTCCAAACACTATGCCCAACTGCCACTGTACATAGATTTTGCAGGATTTGACCCTATGGTCTACACTCAGCCTCCCATATTACCAACAAGTGCTTTGAGGCGTATGGGTGTATGGTTTGGGCCCGTGATTGTGAACAGCAGTGGTTGGCCAAACGAACTGACCACAATTCACACCCTGCCCAAAACCAATATGTAGACAAGTTTCACTTTGTATGAGTTTCATACAATTACTGTGAGGTTTGGTTGCAGGGCCAGACTTATAGCATGTCCCCAAAAGCAACTTTCAGTGTAGCCAATCCTGAGAAAAATATTTTAAAAAATGGTGAAAAAAGCATGTTTTGCAAATGAGCTTAAAAGAGCAATAATAAAGAGGTGGAAAAGTGGCATAAAGTGAGGTCAAGACTAAGAAGCCTTTGTTTTACAGAAATCCCCACATTCAACAACAACAGGGGGTTGGATGCAGGGCCTGGCCTGTGGCCACGTACTGGGTCCAGCACCCAGTAGGCATCCAACACTATGCCTTGCATTGCCTTTGACTACCTGTGGTAGAAGTTGGCCAAAGGGCCTGTTCTGCAGCCAGGCCCTGTGGCCAACCCCACCATGTACCCTTGGTGGGGGTTGAGGTTTAATTTCTGTGAAATGTGCATCAGTGCCAGAATGCATCCTGACCTACTTATTTATTGAAAAAGAGGCCACAGTTTTGCACAAAATGTCTATCCAACTATAGTACTTTCTACAGTTGACTAATTAGTAAGTGCTTCCTCCTTGGGTAAATGAATAGGGCATATTCCACACTACAATTGCGTAAAGAACCCCAAGGTAATGACCCCAGTGCCCTTGTGTGTCTATAATTTTGCCAATGTGATTGTTCCTTGAGCGTCTTCATACAGATATCTGCAATGACATGAATCCTCAAGTACTGAAGACAAGGAGACTACAAATATTTGAATCTCCACCAAATAAGGGTACTTTCTCTTAATTATATGTAGTAAGTGCTTCTTTGTTTGATGGAGACATGCTAATTTTCCTCTGCTTTAAAAATACATCTACCAAATCAGGGGGAAATGTGCTGAGGGGGCCATATGGTAAGCTGCCCATCATCCTAGAGAAAAGCAGGAAAAAGCTACATTCAACTAATGAATATGTAATGTAATGTATATGTGGATGGGCCAAATGGGGGGACTTTACATTTATTTTCCCCGCCTAGGTACTGTGGTGGGAGCCTCAAGACCCCAGCGGTCCCTGCCGGCTCCTCGCCACCAGCAAGAGCCAGTATTGCTCCTGCATGCAGGGAACAGCTAAAAATGCTGATCCCTGCATGCAGGAGCAATCCTTTAATCTGTTTTCCTGCCCTTTTGACAGCTGCCTGGAAAACAGATGTAAAGTCTGCTCCCAGCGAGCGTGAGCAGATTTCCTGCTCCTGCTCGGAGAGAGTGGACTTAAAGTTTGCTCTTGCTTGGCAGGAGATGTCATGGTTCCTGCCAAGCAACACAATCTCCTGAGGGTCTGCACCCTGAGGGGTGGTTGTCGCCAGAGCCATTAGTGACCCCTGGGAGGTGGCTCTGTAGCCCCCTATTCTTCTTATAGCCAGCCCAAGGCTGAAAATAGCCAGGGAGGGGGACTGTACACCCCTTTCTTTAATTTCTATTTCTGACTCCAGGAAGGTAGAGGCACCCAGGGCCCTCCTAGGTCATGGAGGGGGGTCCAGACGGCCCCTTACCATTTCCCTTTTCAAGCCCCCAGAGAGGAGGTTGTCCCTAGGGCTCTTTAGAACCTTTGAAGGGGGATCTATATGCCCCCACTCCTATACGCTTTTTCTATGGAAACATGGGCCTAACTATAAGTATGCATACTGGCAGTAGGCTATGTATATATATGCCCCGCTATTTTTCATAAAAAAATGTACTGCTAATATTATCAAATAACAGCTCCCTACATGAGGGAGCAATGCTTTCATCTGTTTCCCTGCACCTGTATTTGCTTGCAAGAAATCAGATTAAAACTTAACTTTCTGCAATTGAGAGCTGTTTGACACCTCTCATTTCCAGAAAGTGAACTCTTTCTCAGTCAAGGCTCAGAGCAGATCTATGTCCCGGCTGTGGGCACCGCTGGACATAGCACGAGCCAGCCCAGGGCCATCAGTGCTTGCTCAAGGGGGGGTGCTTGGCCCCATCTAATGTAAATAGCCCCGGGAAGGTGGTGGTCTCTGGGGGTTCTGGGGGTCCTCAACAGACCCCCTATCTTTTTCAAAATTAATGTTTCCCCTGAATTTGCAACACAAGCAAAATGCTTTTAAAAAAAGGTTATTTTTAGCCCTGCTGGGGGCTCTCTGGAACACCAGAGCTAAATGGTCAGGATGACTCTACAGTGGCCCCTTGTCTTATTTTTTTTACTTTTTTTGGTGGGACTCAGCTGAAGCTGAATCCCAAAATGGCTGCCAACACTTCCTGGTTGAAGTGTTGGCAGTCAATCAGAGCTCTGCAGCTCTATGCATGAGCTTGTTATTATTTGTAATGTTGTCAGGAAATATCTGCTTCCCAAAATATACAAAGGTATTTTCCTTTAATATCTCAAAAACTGCTGAACAGATTTACACTAATCTGCATACCAGAAGCTACCTTTCAGCCAAATTTGGTGTAATTCCGTCCAGAGGTTTGGGGTGTAGTCATGTTTAAAACTCCTAAGGGAATTAACACGGGAAACACACATTTTTTGACCTTCTACTTTTCTCGGCTCCCGCTTAACGGATCACTCTGAAATTTCCCATGTGCAACAAGGATCATCAGCACTATTTTTGGGAAAATTCCATGAAGTTTTGTCAAACGGTGCCAAAAATATAGGCAAGTCAAAAAAACGCGTTTTCATGAAAACATGGGCCTAACTATAACTACCTAGTGGTGATGCCACTAGGCTATATATGTATGTATATATATATATATATATATATATGCATAGGTATATATATATACACATGTTAAAATGGAGTTATAAGTGATGAACATAGTAAGATTTTGAGTTACGCTAACAGACCTTAGAAATTCACTGATCTTCACTACTGTTTTAAACACAAATAGGCACTGAAATTCAGCAGTTATATATAACTGACATGAGCATAACTTGCACTCCATAAATTTTAGGGATGTTTTATGTAAGGTCATAAACATAACTTAAAATCTTGCTGCCTTCCTCACATATAACTCCAATTTAACCTTTGTTTGTTCAGTGAATTTTTAAAGTTATTTTATGTATGTTATATTTTGATGAAATATTATGTTTTAAACTCTAAAACCATTCAAATTCACCATATAGACAAAAGGCAGCGTAGTACCATGTAAGGTCAAAGACAAGCATAAAGTCAATGAGTGATAGAAGAGTTAGCTGGGATATTCACGGTTAATGAATTGTGATGTTTTGTTATTTAAAGAGTTAAGTGTTCATCTCTGTCCTAAATTGGAGCAGCTTTGAGGTGATTGTGATGGATGTAAGGATGTTTTTCCAGATCCGGGTGCATTGATGGAAAAGAACTCCTCCCTTGTTTATTTTTTATTTTTTACACTTGTTAGTCTGAGGTGGATGGTGTCCTGAATGCAGGTGTGCCTAAAACTACCAGAGATCGTGAGCTTGTCTACATAGTAAACAGGAATGCTGGTGGAAGGCTGGTGAGGGCCATCAATTAGAGCCAAAGGAGATCCATCAAGAGGGGTGATGTGATTAAATATTTTCATGTCCTTGGTAAGGCTTGCTGCAGCATGTAAGATGTTCTTAAGGGGTGCTAGTATGGAGTCTGGGAGGCCAGATAACAGGGGATTACTGCCATCCAGATACAAGAGTATAAGGGTTTGAACAGCAGTTCTGAAGTCTCATCCTGAAAAAAGTGGTTTGACTTTCTTTAGACAAGAGATATATAACCAGGCAGTCTTTATTTTGGCAGTGTGTTCTTTGAGGGTGAGGTTTGTGTCCACAGTAAATGCAACTGACCTAGCATTTGGCAAAATTTGGGTTCAAAGCCATCAAGGTTCTTGTTATTGAGCCAGGTTAGTATTGTTTGTTGTTTTTGACAAATAACAGTAATTCAGTATTGGTTGGTGTGAGCATTTAATAGACTCCATACATCCAGGTCTGGGTGATGTGCATGCAATTTGTGAGGCATTGGATGTCTGAAGCAGAGGAGACTTTCAATATCATATTCAGCTATAGCACTTGAAATAGGTGTGTTTATAAACAGCAAACTGACTCTGATGACCTAGTAAATGCTGCCTCGTCTTACTCTTTCCATTTCTCCAAATGTGTTTTAAGATGTGTTTATCTGGTCTTTGTGACAGAAAGGACAACAATGACAATGGTGTTTATCTCTGTCCATCTAAAGTAACCGAGCAGCAATTATCTTTGTATCTCACATTCACCTCTTACTGTTTACAAGAAACCAGATTATCTGTTACAAAGGATGTGGGTACTTTGCAAGTAATGGGAACACATGCCTCCTTGCAGTAGTTGACTCTTTCAGGCTAGGGAAGCAGATCAATCCAAGTCCTGCTCAGCAGAGGTGGTGTAGGCTAGAAACCCAAACTCACTGTTATCCAACAACAGCACTTATTAAATCATTGTCCAGATCATGTGTTTTCTTACAAATACACTACTAAATACTGTGCATTTATTATAAATATATACGCAATTAGATGGATGGAAATACCTTGGGTGATGCCCTCAAAACAGTTTACAACACCAGCAAGCCCTAAAAATGCAATGCCAATCCATCCACTTATACCTCCACCTATACTTGCTATAATATCACATTTAAGGGTGTGCCAGAATAAATAAGGAAACCTACTAGCTTTGGCAGGTTGTCAACAGATTAGTGAAAAAAGAAAACATACTCTAATTGGCAATTACAACACCACTGAAATCAATGGGAATAGCCCAAGCGTTCAATACTATTCATAATATTGCAAAGCCTTGTCAATAAAGCCTCATGTTAAATTGCATGTTCCCTGGAGTCGTATTTGCTGGGCTTGGGCAGAAATATAATTCTGTTGTGGAGTGGGCAGAATTTGGGAACTCCCTGCTACCCGTATAATACAGAGTTCCTGCTAAGTTTCTCCATCATGCACATGGCAGAATTATTTTTCTGTTGGCTCGATCACAGTTGTTTTAATGTGCTTGAGCCCTATTTTAGTGCACACTGGTGAGCGCAATGAGGGTTGCTGGTCGCTACTGAGTGCAAATGAGACTTGCTGGCTGCTTGCGTGGCTTTTAGTCACATCGCTATTGTCTGATGCTGGGGAGCATGAGCAGCCACAGCTGCTTCTTAAGAAGATTTTCTACGTGAGAATCAGCTAAATGTACTCGAAAATGTATTTTCAAGTGAATATTCTACTTCAACAGACCATTCAGGTTGTTTTTGGTGCAAAAAGCATTTGTTTAATTACTTTTTTTGTTCAACATGATGGGAGTGCCCCAGAAACTCTAACTTACACTTCTTGACCAGCAGTCTCCTCCCAGTGCTTTGTCAATCTCTTGATCACTTTCACTTGGATTCCGAGGAGAAAGGCTCAGTCTTGCTGTCTTCAATTCTTGCTGCATATGTAACATTGGATTTTAAGGACTTTGATTTTGTGATATCACAAGTAAGTTAAAAAACGTTTGTATAAAGTTATTCAGCCGTATTCATTTGTATATTTAATCAATTTCTAAATACAAATGTGGTTGTGGTGTGTGTTCTGAAGATTCAGTAGGGGCCTAGTTATTGTTTTGCTTTTTAAAAAAAATATTTTGCAAGGGAAAAATGTAGCACACGCCAGTACATTTTTTTCATGTTTGTTAAATTTGCACTATTCATTTATTCTCCTATGTGAACTACCCTGCCCACAGGCCATGCAGCCAGCACTAGTCATGGGAACATAACTGTTTCTAAGGTATAGGTTATAAATTATTTAGGCCACAACAGCATTGGATTGAATCAAAGATGTGTTTTTGTTTTGTCATTCACATTTTTTCCCATAGAATGTGTATGTTAGTGGTGTAAAATTTGATGCCTTGGATGCAGTGTTTTGTAAAATCTTTATAGCTCACTTAGGCCCTAATTTTGACAATGGCAGTAAATGCCGCCTACCGCCACGGCGCCGGACGCCAAAAGATCGTCACCGCAGCTAACATCCATCTGCCATAATATGACCACCACCAGATTTCCGTCACAAGAAGGGTGGAAATCCAGCTGTGGTCATGCTGGCGGACGGTGTTAAGGTGGCGCTGCTCCCACCAACAGCGCCATGCCAGTATACGCCGCCAGACGTATTATGTCAAATAATATGGCCTGGCTGTGTTCTGCTGGCGGGCGCAGCTACCGTCCCATCCACTGCCGGAAGCCCCCCCTGGATGCAGGTAAGCCGGGTTTCTGACAGGTGAGAGGGGTGGGGGGTTGTGTGAGTGTGTGGGGTTGTGTGCATGAATGTGTGAGTGTGTGCGTGTATGCGAATGTGTGTAGTGTTTGCATGTGTGTGTGCATGTGTGAGAATGAGTGTATGAATGATAATGTGAATGCGTGTCTGCGTGCATGTATGAATGTCTGTACGGATGCATGTGTGAATGAATGGATGCATGCGTGTATGAATACGTGTATCCCTGTGTGAGTGAGTATCTGAATGCGTGGTGTGTGCCTGCGAGTGTGTGTGTATGGAAGGATTGGAAGGGGGAAGCATGGATGGAGGGGGTGGGCCGTCTGGGTAGTGTAAGGGGGGTAGGTGAGCCTCCTATAGTGACAGGGAAGGAAATCCCTGTCATTGGTAGGGTCTACCGCCATGGTTTTATGCCACGAGGCAGCGTTAAAATGAAAGCGGCGGTACAGTACCGACTGTTGGGTTGGAAATTGTTATCTCCAGCCCGGCGCCTGCTACCGCCATGGCGGTCGGTGTGGTACATTGGCGGGTTGGCTTCAGCCATCACGCCAATGTCATAATGTGGCAGTATGTACCGCCAGCCTGTTGGCAGTTCTACACAATTGTGTACCACCATGCTTGGATTAGAACAGGTAACAATTGCACCAATGTTAAGAGATATATTATTAATTGATGATTCATTTGGTGACAGTCAGTGACGGAGGGTGTTAAACTAATTTGTAAACTTGATTTCAAAGATTTGCAATGCTTGGGGCCTAATGGGTGATAATTTTTCCTGAAGGTGATTGGCGCTTTCACAATTAGTGAGATTTACTTGCAAGGTCTACTCTTTTTTTCAAGCTCTTCAGAGACCTGCAAGTCATTTTAGTTTACAAAAACAAATCTACACAAAATACTCAAATACTGTTTCTCTTCTTGTTCTTCAGCAGCAGTGCACTACAGGTCTATCTCACTGAGGTCAGGACAGAATTGGACTGATTAATTACATTGAAGTCAGGGCATGACTACCCCAACAGCCAGAAGAAGGAGGTTATCAACTTCAAAGAGAAACCAATCAACATGATGATGACTCTGAGGCCTACACAGCTCTGTGGACTAGAGAGAGGTGTGTTGATATGGGAAATGCTGCTAAGTATGTGTGCTGGCTCAAATGTGAAACTCGTCTTATGTGGTTTTAGTCAGGGTCTATTACTTGTTACTGAAGACAGACTTGTGATACCATATCATCATCATCACATGATACATGCACTCGGCTACATGTTATGATGATAGCTGTGAGATTGATCAGTCTAGTACATGCAGCTACTTGCTTATGATTGGTTTTAAATTGCTTCCGCTTCTCAGTTAACCGATTGCACATGAATCATAAAATGAATGACTGCAGTAGCCTATGTTTTTCTTCTGACTCTGAGTTTTGGTGCTCTTCTCATGAAACTTACCTTCTGTCCTTCTCCTTAACTCTACAATATCATTTAAATTTTGCAATCTACCCAACTTGCCATTTAAAATTTGTACAGTATAATCTTTCTTTTTTCACAATCATAATTTTCAGAACGTTGTTGGTTCACTGCTCCATAATTTATATTTTTCAAACCTAAATGAAAGAATATTTAGAAATAACTTGGGTCTCTGAGGCTGAAAGACTGTTTGCAATGCATTTAACTGAACTGTGTCACTCCTACATTACCTTTCACAATGGATTGATGATGATGTGTTGCTCATTGCCCTAACAATATTGTTGTTGCATAGTAGTTGTCTTTGTCAGACCTTTCCCCATCCCCCTTTTCCCATACATTCATCAAACCCCCAACCCTCTTGCCACGGACTGTCTAGTTTTGTAAGGTGTGACTTAATTTACATCATAAATGGATCAGACACTTGGTGGAGCAGATGTGGTGAAAGTGACATTAACTCACTGCAGGATCTTCTATTAACTGAGCAATAATCCACACCAGACCCACTTACCCACCAAAGCATTAAACGGATCCATATTTTAGATACTTAATGTAATTTGTCAACATCATCATTCAGGCCTTGTGTTGTGTAAATGCTTAACCTTTTCCACACTTGAATCTGAGACCACTTCTCCTTATTCAAGCATTTTGTAAATTTAGTTTTAATTAAATACTAGCCTCTCACTACTCGGAAGAAGTTATTATTCCTAGTTTATGTTATGATATCTTGTCTTCTTTGTTGTGTCATGGTAGTAGGGTGGTCTCAGTCTTTCTAAAGTTCTGATATAATAAAACTAACTCTGTGTTTTCTTTCAATCTAGTTGCCTGTGATGGATAATCCAAGGTGAGAGTGGTGCCTTCCCTGTTAGCGTGCTAGCCTGCTACTACTACCAACACCATTAAGAAGGCACCCTGGGAAACCCTGCAGTAAGGTTTTGAAGATTGAGGGGTAGTAGCCATTGCTTCATCTATTCATATAAGAGAACTATGGAGTGAAATGAACTTGTTTAATTAACTACTAACTTCTACTGCAGATAAGTAAGCTCTTGTTTATCTGAGTAGTTGTAGGCATTATAGACAATGGCAGCATACCCCTTAATGGTCAATATAGTTAAAGAGGGTATGTTAGAAATGGGTTTTCTGGTTGGCTAGGGTATGCACCTAAGCGAGGTAGAACCCACCCACTCTAGTCAAGGCAAGGGAGTTACACATCCAAGATAACCCCTGTTCACCCCCTTGGAAGCTTGGCACGAGCAGTCAGGCCTATCCCAGAGGCAATGTGTAAAGCGTTTGCACAACACACAAAACAAACGTGATGCACTATCCCCACCACAAAGGAAACACAAAACCAAGTTATATAAAATTAAACTGTATTGTACACAACGTAATTATTAGACAAAACACAACATGTGAGTAATACCCTGCTACTCAAGCAGTTGTCATAATGTTACACAATAGTTACCCTGCAGAACCAGCAGTAGTCGCATATAACACACAGGATACATATTATTCTGCAACATAAGCAGTAGTCAGGAATATCATTACAAAAGAAATGCACTTGTCATTAAAGTATCATGAATGCCTATTCCAAGACATTATAAAACACATGGCAAGTCTTAAAACATATCAGCATGTCATGCCCACACATCATAAAATAAACAGGTTAACATACACGTCAATAAGGTCCATACCAGGTGCATTCAAAAACCAAATGTCCTTTAGAAAGTACCTGTTTTTATGATGAAAGCCACTTCCAGTGCCAGGAGAACAAAGGAGGCCCCTGGTGCTCCACTGTGCGAAAACGAGGGCCTCGCAATGATTTGGGGGAGGGTTTGGCACGCACCCCCTCAGGTTTTTAAAACTGGCCCCTCCTGGCCCCCCGGGCCAAAACTGGCCCTCCAGAGGGGGGATGCCAAAGCCAGCAAACAACACAATAGGGGCCCCAGCGGCACAAAGAGCCTCCAATGAGGCTTTCACCCCGTCTGCCCTTCACAGGGCCCATGAATCACTGGAGCTTCACGCTCCTGTGGCTCTCTGTGTCCTGCTGCCAGGGTGGCCCTAGGTTCCAGAGGAGACCTCCGATGAGGTCTTCCTCCCACCGGAGACTGTCAATGAGCACTCGTCAGCACCCGATCTGGTGTGCGAGTGTCTCTGCTCCCGGCCAGGCAGCAGCGGTGAATAGGCCTAAGTGTGGGTCTACTAGTGCCCCGGGGGTGCTTTTGGGAGCGAACCTTGCCCTGGGGCACTGATAGGAGCGTGATCGCTCCAATTCCACTTTCTCTGACTTCTTGTGCCCCAGGGGCACACCACATAGCACGTTCTAGACTGGCTCCGGCTTCTGGACAGCCCAGGTCACATGGTGAAATTGGCACGACAGAGCACTTTCAAGTGCCCACAAACAGCTAGAAATGCCTGGGTTGCAACAGTGAATCTCCTTCACGGCAATGCAGTAGAAGGTGCAGGGGGTCAATGTGCTAAGGTCCCGGCCAGGTCCAAAACGGTAGTAGGACAAGGGTATAATACCTAAAAATAACTGTAATACACTTTGATAAGCAGATTAAAATATTGTTCTGCATGAAAAGGCAGCACTGCAAATTGAAAGTAAAACATAAAAACCTATTTCAGGCATAAAGTATAAGAATAATATATCCCTTTACTTTTTCTTATTTTCAAGTTCAAAAATATAAATAAAACCCACCCTCTCTACCAACAACAAGCCCACCCCTCTCTCCAGACAAAACACCCTGTCCCCAACCAATGTCCCAAAATATGTCCAAAGAAAACTAGTCCAAAGTTTAAAACTCCAAAGTCCATATCCCTTCCTGATTCCCAAACTCTCTACCCACAACAAAACAAAAAACAAAACAGGGCTTCAGAAGAGGGCATCATAGACACAGGTCTAGAGTCTTCCCACTTCCAGTTCAAAGTTTGCCACCTGCAGGCAAAGCTATGCCAGCTCTCGTATTAAGCAGCGTTGGAAGCAGTCTGGGTAGGAGGTGGGTAACAGTGGTGGTTTGGGTGACTGCCTGCGGCACTGGTGATCTTGTGGCTGGGATTTAGGCGCTGGCGGCTGGCTGGAGGAAGTCGGGATGGGGGCAGTGTCAGATGCCTCCTCAGCCTCCTCCCACTCGAGAACCACCAGCTTATGTTATTCTGCCTAGATGACCTCCATCTTCTGCTGCCACAGCAAGGCTGCTATCTCTTGCTGGGTAGTTGGTGGTGGTGTACCAGCAGAAGTAGTTTTATCAGGAAAGGAAAAAAATATAGAAAAGACAAATTGTAAACAATGCTCTTTGCAGACACCTGTATGAATTATATGGTGGCACAGTAGCAGCACATTGCTGGTACCCTAGGGCTTTTGGAATTTGATGTGATAAGGAGTCACAGGCCAATTGTTTACCCACACATGCCTCACATAACAACACTGACTGGCTACAAAGAATTAAACCAGACTAATAGCACCAGATTTTTTTAAAAGTGTTTTCTCCTTTTAAAAGATTTCCCAGTAAAAAGCTAAACAGAAACTGTGAGTGTAAAAAAGAAAAATAGATTACCCATCATTAATGTGTAAGGCATTATGCACTATGCAGTACAAACATAATTGTTGTGCTAATTTAATGCAGGCATGCTGGAGTGTCTGGTACTTCGCTACTCTCTGCAGTTTGCAGTTGGGGCAGCTATAATGGACAATTACCTTACTCCAAAGAGGCAGATGAATAAAATAAAACTATGTCACACACATCATGTATAAAATGTGGATATCATGTCCGCTGTATGTAAATGGTGGGAGAAACAATGGACTATAGTACAGGGAAATGAATGGGATATAGATTTCATTTGGCACATTCCTCACATAGTATCTCATCTGCAAAAGTTTAAATCAGGCACTTAGTCCCACTTGGCTCTGCCCTCCACCACATATTATTTTCAATAAATACATTTGCTTGGCAGTAAGGAAAGAAAACAAACTTACTCTACTTCAGGGTAAATTAGAGAGATTAGGGCGGGTAGTAGAGGGTTTGCTATAAAATAATGGAGTGACATCATGTGATAAGCTTTGACTAAGTCAGTCACTGTAGTTGACAAATATCTGAAAAGGTGTAAATCCGTTATGGAAGCCATGAAATATATGTACATAAAACACTTAGCCAGAAAAATATGTCACATGCCAAGAATGGATTTTTCAAATTTTTTGGTATAGTACCAGGAGGTGACGGAGTGGGCAATGGGAGGGAAACACACCTCGTTTTTGGTTTGCAGTGCATTAAAAACTTTATAAATACCATATTAAATAAAGCATACGCACATTGCACAGCTAACATTGCAGCGCCGAATTGAGCCATGGCGCTGTTGGATCATGGGTGGTGAAATGCCATGGGCAGGGAGGTGATGAATTATGATGGCTGGGATACATACCTGCCTCGCTTAACAAATATGGTGAGTATACTACTAATTTTTGTCAGTAAGCAAACAATGTGACTTACCACCGCCCATCCCTGCCACTGTGATACTCCCTCACCAACCATCTCTGTTGCTGCGTCTGGTACACTGGCACTGCTGCTGGCCCCAGCACTGGTGGTCTGTGCATCTAGAATAATCATTACATATTTTAGATGCTAGATATGCCTCCCTTTATTATTATTTTCAACAAAATAGTACAACCACAATACATCACTATAGTTTGGTTAACAGTATCTTTTATTGAAAATATCACTCTGTGCATTTTGTTGGTTGACAATGTTGAAAAGCCAGGCGGGAACAGTGCTACGATGACTTTAAGTCATTGAGGTACAATGAAGGGGTGGAATAAATGAAGGGCATATGATGTTGGCTGGCAAACTCAATGGGACCTCATACTACTTTCCTGCCATGCAGAACTATCATGGAAACAGTTGGTATAAAATGAATCATAACAAAACATTGGGGGGTGGTCCACCATACAAGACAAAGAAAGCCTTCTCGTGTAGGGAAAAATAGCTCACTTGGTTCCTCAATCTTCATAGTAAAGTACCTAAAATCTGTTCTCTTAGTCTTACAGTAGCAGAAGATATATAGGGGCAGAGGGAAATCTTACTAACAAAGCACAAGAAAGCAACAAGCTAGTACAGGCAGGAAGAAATCATCTACTGAAATATAGGAAAAGTGATAATGCAGGGATAACAATAATTTGACAAACAGACAGAAGAGGAGTTGAAAAAAAGAAGAAAGTATTAAAAAAATCAACAAGGCAACATGATTGTAAATGGGGCGATGTAAAAGTTAGGTAAATAATGATAATAACAGGACTTTCTGTGGCCAGCATATCCATTGGCCATGGTGCTGCTGGTGGTACTTTCACCCCCGTAGAACTGGTGGTGGCAGCCCCTTCACCCTAACTGGCTTTCGATGATGCCCTCTTCTTGCCCTTGGGTACTGATATAAGAAATAAAGAAGATAAAAGTGGTACAGCTAATGTCCCCAAAAATATTTTGACAGGCAAAGTCAAACACAGATTGCCTATAGTACTAATACTGAGTTGACCAATTCCCCTAATTTCCTACACCTAAGACCTATTCCTAATTTTGTAAGCCTAAAATACATTTGGACCTACTTAGGCATTACAATAAATGATCTTTCCTTCTCATCCCCTTTGATAGGCCAACTCAGTTTCCCTTTTCAATGCATAGATGCCTACTACACATCACTGGGAGATTGGGACTGTATGAACTACATAAAGAGAGGCACAGAGAATGATAACTCATTGACATTACTGCCACTATGTTAGTGACAGGAGGACACAGGAGTTCACATGACTTCTTCAGTAATCATGCCAAGCGAGTTCCGGTGAGTCTGATTATGTGGCACCGAGCTTGATCACATAATATTTGAAACATCACATAAACTTAACTTAACCCCTAAGTCTGAGCAGTATGCTATTTGAAAACAAAATAGCGTTTTAGAAAACAACCAATGAATAATTACTCATGGAAGCCCGCAACCCCGATGCCCAGCAGGTCAAGAAGGTCCTGTTCCCAATCGAGTATGTTGGCCCAGCGGTGCATCAGCTGCTGAGTGCACTGAACCCCAGTGCTCCGGTGCACACACCAACGCACTCACCCCCACAACAGCCAACACTTCCTCAGGGTATACCCCCACTCAGACCTGAGGGCTGGTGCCAGCATGGAGGGCTGATAGTGCTACACATATACACATAAAAAACAAGTGTGGCCACCTCTGCCTCAGAAAAATTGGGTAGGGCTGCACCCCTTGGCAGTGACGCAAGGTATGTGGCTAGTAGCTGCACTGATGCTGCCGCTTCCTCCCTGGTTCTGCTCCCAGACATGGAGCTGGAAAAGAAAGGAAAAGCAGGACATAAGAGAAGAGAGAGAGGCAGAAAGGAAAGAAAGAGAAAATAAAACAAGTACAAAAGTCACAGAAAAAGAAAGAAAAATAGAAAAACATAAAATACACAAACAGAAAGACACACTGATTAAAAAAAGGTAAATGAGGGGTGGATGACTGGGATAGGGAGAGGATTAAAATGCATACACAAATCAGGCCCAGCACCATGCAGAGAACAGATAGCAGCAAAACAAAACAGCCATGCCCATTCAGACCGCATGGTGCCATTTGTACAGATTTTTCAGCACGGTTGCCTGTAAAAGAACTGTACGAACAGATGATGATCACTTCCACTCACTAGCGGAGTTCTGCGTAATCTCGCTTTTTTGTGGGGCCAAACTCCACTAGTTCCACCCAGGCCCAGTATTTCTACCATTACTATGATGTTACTCCATCTTTATGACCCACCAACAGGGGTCCCCACAACCATAGCCCATATATAAAAGCACAGAATTCAGAAGTACCTTAAACCAGACAAAATCTCTTTGGGGACTTTGGTGGATATGCTTGCCATGCCTTGGTTGTTAAAACATAAGCCACCTCAAACAAGTACTCAGCATGTGTTAGCAGGTGGGTTAACAAGGGGAGCCTGCTTCCATGCTGTGTGGCTGGCTCCCTTCTTGGCCTATGCTACTCTTGTGCCAGCACGGGAGCTGGCAGGATTATCTCTTCCCTCCTGTGTCTGTGCAGGTGACTTGTTGCTGGAGCTGTACTCCCTGCTACCCCAAGACATGGGCAGGGGATCAGAGGAGGCACTCCACAGTGGGACTGCAGCAGTGCTCCTGCTTGTTGGCATCCACTATCTCAGATGAGAGAAGGTCCTTAAGGCCAAGTACCATTTACTCTGGGCCAGTAGGCCTGGAATCTGATTATGGTTGTGCCAAAGCAATATGACAACTCTTAAATTGCCATTATTCTAAAAGATATATTCTACCAGTCTCTTGAAGCCCAAGTATTGCAAGGCTGTGCTGTGACATTTTTAAAAACCTGATGCTGTTTACCACCATCAGCCTCCAACCTAAACTCCTTATAGTCCCTTCACTCCAAAAGTGCTAGCCTAGCACATATGTAGATCACGTCCGCAAAATCATTAGTGTTAGGTGTCAGTGCCATAAATGTTGTGGAGGTGAGAGCCTATGAAAAATAGATGGGATGGAGCAAAGATGGTGTTTTGCAGATTTTCCTGCTTTTAATTGGTATTTAGCCCACACTCTATTTCCTGTGTACTATGTTACATGTTGTGCCTAAATGTTGGGTTGTTTTCTTACTCCTAGTTTTGTTTTGCATAACAGATTCAAATATTCACTTCTTGGGGACAGATTTTCAAAAATGTATGAAATCATAAAGGTAATGCTGCTAGAATGTTGTCTATGGAAGGGCCTTCCTAATAATAAAGGTAATTTTAATGAGCACAGCAATGAGTCTAAGTTGATTTACTACATGTTCAACATTTTCTGGAATTTATGCTCGTTGTTTCTCCTCAAAATAAAGATGAATTATAAAGTCAACTATTGGTAAATACGGTTATGTGACAACCTGCTTACCTCTTTCTTTCTTAGATTTCTAACAAAAACTGTACCTTTTCTGATCATTGATATTTGTTCCATTACTAAAGTTCAAACCCCGTCTGAAATACTGATTCTAAATCGAATCAAGTTTGAAATTATGTTTTTTTCAGCGGCAGGTCAGTTGAATTATCATTTTCTTAAACATTTTTCAAGATTTAGAGCTAGAGACAAATAGCATCCATGATCAAGCTACAACCTGGGTTATTGGCAACTGATCTGACAATAATGTGACTTCTGCTTTAGCTACAAACGCTGGTATATTTTATCATTCTGGAAGCAGCACCCCATAGAAAAGCGAGCATCCCTCCTATTTTACCTGGTGAGTTTCTGTAGATCTGCAGATTCATCAATGCACAAAGCTTGCCTCCCAGATGTGTAGGCAGAGAGACAGAGACCACCTTCAGCGGTTTATCCGGACATGCTCCAGCACACTGGGTGTTATCAGAAATATGCAGATTTACTTTTTCCTTAATTTCTCTGCTAGTGTTCAGAGCCTATTAGCATAGTGCTGCCAAAGATTAAAGAAGTTCACCCCTATTTATGCATTTCAAAGTCCATTGACTGTGAGCAAAATATCCTTCATATTCTTTATATGAATGTTGACCACCCAATCTCTGCAAAATCTGGGCAAAACTTTCCAGCACTCAAACACACATGCATTCATCTTCCCTGGAGCAGAAGATTGAAAATCTACATACGAGGAGATAAGACCACATTGTGATTGATTTACATTCAACATCCTCCGTAACAGTGGAGCAAATATCAAAATCATACATACAATTCGTTTTGGGACTAAGACCCAGCATATTAGCAAGAGCGGCACCTGCCAGCAAACGTAGCTCACCCCACATACTACCACTTGTCAGGAAAGGATAAAAAGAGCAACTCTTGCAGATTGACATATCTCTAAAAAGAGCCTTGTTTTATAAAATCTCATATCCCAGCCTGAGAGTACAAGACAAGTAACATTTTATCAGAAAATATTTAAAAACTTTAGAACTACCCTAAACTAGTGACAGTGGAACTGTGGATGCACACCACTATCCTGTACCCTGTGTGAATACTACAAAAACGTTTCATGGATGCTTTTTAGAAAGCCCCGACACTCAGCAACAGTCGGAACCTAGAAACATACTTTTCCTTTGAATATATGTTATTCTAATTTAGGTAGCACCATTAGTCACACATTCGTTTGTAGAGGTGTATGAGCCACTGATTCATAAAATGAAAGTTTCACAAATTCTTGTATTCCATATTTTGTGTGTTATTAGTGTAATACAAATAGAGTACAGTTATATGGAATATGACACTATCTGGTAGCCAAAGTTAGTAAAATGCTTTTAAATGTATGTTGTATGCATGCTTGTGGGTGAGAGTGTGTTTATGTGAGAGAGTGTGTTAATGTATGTGTATGTGTGAGTCAAAGTAAAGGTTAAATGGTATGTGATGTTACTTCCGCTGCACCTTGCATTTTGGAGAATTGACACACATGAGTCAAAAGTAGTAAACCTGGTCATCCTGTGCAGTAAATTGCCAGAAAGGTTGGAAAAATAAAATTGCCTCTAAGCTTACAGCAATATCATATATCCTGAGATATAAGAATTCCAAATAATTCAGTCATCCAAATGTAGGCTCTAATTCAGTATAAGGATACGCAGTTGAGAATGAGAAGGTTTTTAGAGTAAGCCCTACATCAGATTTGAAAATGTCTTCCTTCTCTGAAGAATGTATAATTCCACTTAACTTTTAAAGAACTGTTTCACATTGCTCTGAACTTCAGTGCCATAGAACCATAAGATCTGAAATCCTTTCACATATCCATCACAAGTCCTTTGTGGCAATATTACCCTTTTTCACTCAGAGAAATTTTGACTTTCTGGATTCCATTAGTAATGATTACATTCCTATGCCAACTTCACCATTTAGATCTAAGTTACAGACAAGGAGTAACCTTGACTCCTACACATAAATTACAGAAGAAGAACTCTTGCAGACCTTAACAGATATCTTTGAGGTTTATAAAAAATCCTTGTGAGAAAGTGGAATACTAATTATTGTGGATGGTAGTCCAATATTTGTTATAATGTCACTGTTCTTGTTAGGTCCAGTAAGGGTTTCTGAGCTCAAACCCTGGTAGCTATGACAGAGCAGACAGGCATTAATAAGTAAAGAAAATGTGTAAAGCATTTAGAAGTACAAAACAGTTAAAAAGTTGAAAACACAACACAAAACAAATCCCCCTCCAATGTATCAAAATAGAGAATGATGTCATGAACTAATTGATACTAGAACAACTAAAATCCAATAGGGGGGACTGGAGATATGATTTATAAAAAAATGTTTTAAATATAAATAGCGCTAAAAAGCAATAATTGCCAACTGTGGTCAACTGATTGTGTTTGTCCAGTACCTAGGCATGAATTAAGGCCAAACATGATGGGGGTGCTGGTCAGATACCGAAATTAGGTTTGCCATGTCAGAAGTTTTACCTTCTCACTTAGCCTCTGAAATAGTAATCAAAAAGCCTCTGTGGTGCAAGGCAGCAGGCCATGGCTGAGAAGGGCACTACAAGGATTAATAGCCATCAGAGGAAGTACTTTTAAAACTGTTGACTGTACGGGAAAACTATGAGCAAGAGAAGTTCAAATTCAAGCCCAAGTAAGGTCCCTCATTGGCTGCATACTTCTGGTGACTTTGGCTGGTGAAGATATCTACATTTGGACTGAGTTCCTTTTATGAGCTTGGGCAAGGCTACAATCTACAGGCAAACAGGGCTCCATGATTAAAGATATCATCTCTGCGATGTCCCACTGAAATGCATTTACTGCTGCAGCAGCCAAATAAGGGCTGCATTATGAGTGGAATTGGTGGTCTTCCCCCGAGCCCATTTTGAGGTTTCCACTGGGCTGACTGGCAGAAACCTCTGAAATCCAAGGTTTTCACCGGTCAGCCCAATGGAACCCGTTCCGGCAGCATTGACCTAGGCTCCTCATGGACTCATTGCACAGAGGGTGCCCCAGCAGCCTCGGAATGCACACTGTTTTAAAGCATCAAGGGGCATATTTATACTCCGTTTGCGCCGAAATTGCGTCGTTTTTTTCGACACAAAACTAACGCCATATTTATACTTTGGCGTTAGACGCGTCTAGCGCCAAAGTTCATGGAGTTAGCGTCATTTTTTGGCGTGAACACCTTCCTTGCGTTAATGAGATGCAAGGTAGGCGTCCCCGTCTTAAAAAATGACTCCCAGGCATGTGCGTGGTATTTATACTCCCGGGCAAAAATCACGCCCGGGAGTGGGCGGGGCAAAAAAGCCTGCATTTGCGCCTGAATTTAACGCCTGGGTCAGGGCAGGCGTTAAGGGACCTGTGGGCTCAGAATGAGCCCAGAGGTGCCCTCCCCTGCCCCCAGGGACACCCCCTGCCACCCTTGCCCACCCCAAGAGGACACCCAAGGATGGAGGGACCCATCCCAGGGAAGAAAAGGTAAGTTGTGGTAAATATTTTTTTTGTTTTTTTTTGTGGCATAGGGGGGCTTGATTTGTGCCCCCCTACATGCCACTATGCCCAATGACCATGCCCAGGGGACAGAAGTCCCCTGGGCATGGCCATTGGGCAAGGGGGCATGACTCCTGTCTTTGCTAAGACAGGAGTCATGTTAATGGCGTCTGGGCGCCCCAAAAAAATGGCGCAAATCGGGTTAAGACGATTTTTTTGCCTCAGCCTGACTTGCCCCATTTTGGGACGCCCAAAAGCCATTTTTCCCTACGCCGGCGCTGCCTGGTGTACGTGGTTTTTTTTCACGCACACCAGGCAGCGCCAGTCGACTAACGCCGGCTAACGTCATTCAATAAATACTGCGCCCACATGGCGCTTCAGAATGGCGTTAGCCGGCGCTAATTTTTTTGGCGCAAAACTGCGTTAGCGCAGTTTTGCTTCAAAAAGTATAAATATGGCCCCAACTACGGTATCCAGCAAGCTTTCTGTTAAACATGAACATGTGGCTCCTTGCCTAATCACTCCACCAATCATGGGTACACTTTTACATGTATTCTTACACAACTCAGCGCTTTAATCTACCTAATGCTCAACAATCGCCTAAGTAAAAGACAAGTGCTTTAACGAAGGCTTTCGGCACCGTCAGGGGATCGCTGACCAAGACATTTCTGAAAGTAAACCTGGCTAAAAGTAAAATTTGAATTTCCTCTGTTTGATCAGCAGTCAAGTAAGACACAATCATACGAATAGTTATAATGTAAATGGAAATGCAGTATTCTTTTTTTTATGCAACATCATTCCACGCTTGAGCTGTTTCTTAGTATAGCAAACAACTGGTGTTATGATTACCCACTGTAATCATTCTCAAGTAGCAGACCTCGGATGGATGTAAGGCTCAGTCGGCCTAGAAAGTATTCAAACTAACAGCTTGTAGTGCTTGTCTCGTATGTCAATGGCGAGCCTCTAGTTCACTGAGACATCCTGTCGACTTTATATTACATGTCCTGATAGCTTTATATTAGCACTCCTAAAATGCACCCCAGAAAACGCATTCTTCAATCCAGGATGTATAACTGAAAGAGAAGGTGGTGATCTCAAATTCTGCAAAACAGTGTCTGAGATTAAGACTAAATAGTACACATACCAAGACAGGGCAGAACAATTAAGGTGTCTAACTTGCGATTATTCTTGCTTACTTTGCAAAAGAGTTAGTCGTTTCGAAGCATCCAAAAATGTTGGAAAGCACGGGTTATCTTAGTGGTAGAAATGAGTATTACCTGATCTGAGAAATATTTTGCATTTCATCGTGTTGAGTTATGTAGCAGCCATTTTAGCTTCAAGATTGTGAGATTTAGCCAGTGACCCTGTCAAGTTCCATCAGGTAACTTATTTTATAACCCCTTTCATCTGTTCAGTCGCTGCAAACTGAAATTATCTGCCTCAGACATTCTGTCTCTAGGCAGTGTTTAAAAAATAATATTCTTCTCCATGTCGTTAAATGAATGTATTTCTTGCACGGTGCCTTTTTGTGTAATGTCACATCTTATCATCAAAAAAAGAGTTTGTGTGATCTGAATGCTGTGACAGCTTTATAGCCCTCCTGCCAATGGGCCATCTCTACTGTGGAAAACTTCAAATAAGACTAAAAGCTTTTTGACTATGTTTTATTTAATAAAATCTTTCTGCAATACTTATTTGCACCTTTGAAGCAATCAAGTTGTCAAAGTTTATACAAAACAATGTATATTTACCTAATTTGTTCGGTAAATAATTTATACTAGCATTGCATTTTATGGTGCGGAGTGAAAAGTACCGAGTTCGTTTCAAATAAGTGAAGATCAGAATTAAAATGACAGACTTTAATATGGGGAAAGAGGCCTGCATTTCGCTTCAGCATAAAAGGAGTTTATATTTCGTCCTAAATTAAGGGAATTTATACATAAAGGTAATCATTTCAGGTAAACATTGAGTAGCAAATGACACAATCAAGTTTAACCTAGATATGTACATGTTATAGTGGTGGAATAAGATCATAATTTTTTCAGAATGCAGGCAACACTTGTAGGATGAAAATGTGATTGGTAATAGGGAAATATTAGGGCCCACGTGTACAAAGCGATTCCAAGATTCGGGGCATTTGGGATAGCAAAAATGCCTTTTCAAATGTACAACCATCCAAACTACAATTCTCCAGAAAGGAGGTTTTGATGTAGAAATAGCTATCTGGAAGGGGCCTGTTCAAGTGTCCCTTCCAAATATCGATTTTCAGTGCTATGTATCATGCTTTTGTGACAGCAGTCTCAAAACCTTGCTATTTTACCAACAACTCAAAGTTGTTGGTATTGCATTTACAAATGGGAAAGGGTCCCATGGGACCTGTTCCCCTTTGTGAATGTTGGAAAAACATGTTTTAAGAGCGAGCAGAGGTCCCACAGACCACTGTTTGCTCTTAAAAAATGAAAACAAAACATTTCACTTTTTTATTGTTGAAATGCATCCTTTTTTAACCAAAAAAAAAAAAACATTATTCAAAGGCAATCACAGACATTGGTGTCTGCTGACCTCAGCAGGCCATCATCTCTGTGATGGCAGGCATTCCTAATGGGTCCCAAACTGTGACCTGCCTCATTAATATTCATGAGGTATGTCAATATACGACCCGTATGAAACAAAAAGTTTCATACAAGAGAAATTGCGATTTCCAAACAGCTATTTAAATTAAATTCCTAAAATTTGCTATTCCTAATCTATGTACATCTGGCCGATAGTGTGATGTGGCGCACGAGGGGACACCAGTGACCAGTGCAAGATTATTAGTCTCTGTGCTCTTTTGAGCTTTCAGGCTCCTGAACACTACACTTATGCAGATGGATCACATGCCTACCACAGCCTAAAATGTGGGGCTGCTGCTTTCTACCTAAATTCCAGCCGAGTGGCACTACAAGAACTAGGGGACACAGGGGCTCTGGCGATGCCCCCAATGCTATTTTCACACCTGCTGTTTTGAAAAAAGAAAAAAAGACAAATGTGCAATGTGTGCAACTCAATTAGGTGGCAAGTTGGTTTGATTCTATGCTCATTTGGGCCTTCTGGCAAAAACAATTACAAACCCAAAAAGGTCACCACACCCTAAAGAGGGTTTTAACAAGGGGCCTCTAGTTCTCCCAGAAATCAAGTGAGGTAGGTTTTTATGAACCAGGATCCATTGTGGCTGTGGGAACACCCTTAACTTTATTGTCACATCTTCTCCTTACAAAGAAAACAGAACCCATGTGTAATATGTCCCATGCACGCCAGGAGCATCAGTCAGAGTTCTATCTGTGTTGCTTTGGACACTCAGGGGCATATTTATACTCTGCACCGAATTAGCATCATTTTATTTTACTGTAATTCGGTGCAAAACTAACTCCATATTTATACTTTGGTGCTAGACCTGTCTAACGCCAAATTCATGGAGTTAAAGTAATTTTCTGGAAGTGGAGACCTACCTTGCCTTAATGAGATGCAAGGTAGGCGTTCCCGTGCAAAAAATGACTCTATTGCCTTAACGCCGTATTTAGGGGCATATTTATACTCTGCTGCATATTTATACTCTGTGTGCACCGAATTAGTGTCTGTTTTTTTACTCTAATTCACTGCAAAACTAACTCCATACTTATACTTTGGTGCGAGACCCGTCTAGCACCAAGGCCCTGATTTATACTTTTTTTGCACCGAATTAACGTCATTTTTTGACGCAAAAGTGGCACTAACTTACAAAATATTGGCCCTTATTTATACTTTTTGCTGCAAAACTGCACTAACTCAGATTTGCACCAAAAAGTTTAGCACCGGCTTGCACCATTTCTGTGCACCAGCCGGGCACCATATTTATGGAATGGTGCAAGCCGGTGCAAAGGGTAGGTTAGAGTAAAAAGAAAATGACTTTAGTTGGGTGGGGCTGGCAGTATAGAAGAAGAGGGTTTAGCACCAAAAAATGACTTTAGGCAGGTTAGAGTAAAGCAAATGACTATAACCAGATTAGCGTCATTTTATGGTGCTAAACCTACCATGCCACATGACTCCTGCTTTAGAAAAGGCAGGAGTCACGCCCACCACCCGAATGGCCAGCACAGAGGTTAAGGGTCCCTTGGGCATGGCTATTGCACCCTGTGCCATGTATGGGGGCCCATTTCAAGGCCCCATATTGCACTTTCAAAAATAAAATGCAATCTGACCTGTACGTACCTGGGATGGGATCCCCCATCCTCCACAGTCCCTTTGGTGTGGGTGGGGGTGCCCCTGGGGACTTGGGAGGGCACCTATGGGCTTATTCCATGGTGTTCTACCATGGAAATAGGCCCACATGTCCCCTAACGCCTGCCCTGACCCGGGCTTTATAAAATGGGGCAAAGCAGGCTTTGCCCCATTTTGTGACCCCTACTCCCTCCCGTGCACCATTTCTGCATGGGAGTATAAATATAGAGTTAAGGCCATAGAGTCATTTTGTGCACGGGAACGCCTACCTTGCATCTCATTAAGGCGAGGTAGGTTTCCACTTCCAAAAAATGTCTTTAACTCCATAAATTTGGCGCTAAACGGGTCTAGCAGCAAAGTATTCAACTCATAAAGCTTTATTCGGCACATATAAATGACCATGAAAGCATGAACAAAGAAGAAGAAAAAAAAAAGACAACAGTACACATTTACAAAGACATTGCAACCAAAACCCACAGTTATCAATCATAGTCAATGGCTCATTGAGTAATACATACAGTCATTCATAAGTATATAAAATGAACAATAAAATATATTAAAAACTCATACTTTTCCTGGAATTGATGCACTGATTTAAAAAGGTGGCAGTATAAAAACAAATATCTGCTGATTGCAGATTAAAAATTAAAGCCATGGCATGTTTAGCTGTACGTGTTCCGTATTTAACAAACAGAGGTTTCAAAAATACTATACGAAAACATGTATACAGTTTACAGAACAGCAGAAGGTGCACAGTGCTCTGTGTAGATACATTATCGCACCTACATGGCCCATTCGGGTGTTTCTTAATGTTTGGATGGGCTACTAAACAATGTGCCATCCCAAATCTTAGTCTGGTTAGCACAAATTTATGTGAATTCCTAGTCACCATAGTTAGGTAAGATGGAAAACCCTCCATTAGATTGTATCTATTATAAAAAAAGACGGAGGACAATGATCCGGCTATGGTTGCTCGTTTCCTTTCTGCATAAGTTAGAAATATACTTTTCATTTCTGATTTGGAGATCGTGGTTGCTGCACTAGGATTATTTAAAATATTCAGATTAAAAATGTCTGAAAAACAGACAACAACATATTTAACCCAGGGAATATCTCGATATTTATCCAAACGTAAGCAATCCTCAACAATAGTTCTGTTAAGTAGCTTCTCATCGCCAAGCCAGAAAGACCGCCAGATCATCAATGGTCTAAGTGATATCAGATCAGTTAAATAATGAATGGCTAATTCGCGGTGGCTTAATTCAGTTGAGGCAGAGATGGGCAAAAACAGGAGCTTTTTTAAAAACATATTTTCCTCCAACTGTAAGTTGTAGGTACAGCTATAACCCCATACTCCTGCCCCATACAGAGCAATAGTCACACATCTAGCTTGGTAAATCTTGAGCATATCCCTGGTTCGACGATCCCCAACTTTTGCAGCAAATCTATACCATAAGCATTTTTTGCCATTTTATTCCGGATGTTATTAAATTCATTGTTCCATTTCCTGTCATTAGAGAAGGTAATACCTAGGTAGCAAAATGTATCCACCTGTTGCACCTTTTCGCCGTCTATAAAAAAGGCATTTAACGTTTTGGCTTTAGCTCCGCAGGTCATGGTATGCGTTTTTCCCTTATTAATTACTAGTTTTCTATCTTTAATAAAGGAGGAAAAACTATCCATTAGTCGTTGTAGTCCAACAGGTGTTCGAGAGAGTAAAACAGCGTCGTCGGCATATAGTAACACCGGCACCGGAACACCGTTGATCTGAGGGGCATCAGCATTAACCTTTTTTAAAATATCATCAATTCCATTAATAAATAAAAGAGGCGCCAAAACACAACCCTGTCTAATTCCTCGTGTAACACAGATTTTTGGAGTACATTCTCCTCTGGTTCCAAAACGTACGTTGGTTTTCAGTTTCTCGTATAACCTAGCGAGGAAAAAGATTATGCCTTCTGGGGCTCCTAAATTTAACAGAGTTGGCCATAAAATGGAATGGTCTACCATATCGAATGCGCTGCTCAGGTCAGCAAAACAAAGATACAGGGAACCGGGTTTCGCTTCAGTATACTTCCCGATCAGTAGATCAAGATTGATGCACTGGTCGAGCGTACCTCGTCCCTTCCTAAAACCATACTGGCTATCAGCCAGTATGCTATCCTGCTCAGCCCATTCCTCTAGTCTTACTAACATCACTCTACTCATAACCTTGACTGAAGAGTCAAGGAGAGAGATCGGGCGGTAATTCTTGGCGTCAGATCTACTTCCCTTTTTATGAATTGGCACAATGATTGATTCACCCCAAGTTACAGGGGCCTCGGCACACATGGCAACATTAAAAACAATGGTTAAAAGGGGGCCCCAGACATCTGGCGCAGCTTTATAAACGTCTATAGGTACCCCGTCCGGGCCCTGAGCTTTCCCTCCTTTGCTAGCCCGTATACCATATTTGACCTCACTGACGGATATATCCAAAGGCAGAGTAGGCCACTTATTGGGACTAGGATCATTGACTTTATCAGAGTCAAAAATGCTTGAGAAATGTGCAATCCAACCCTCGCTAGAAACATTAGAAGTCAACTGTGGTGTTTTTTCATCCCTTAGAAAAGGCGAGTTGACCGTGGCCCAGAATAATGTACAATTTGATAATTCAGCAGCTTGGTTGAGAGAATCCCAAGCCTGTTGCTGCAGTTCACCCTTCCTCTGTTTGAGCGCACATTTATATTCCATTCTTAATTTATTTACCAGTTTTTTGTCCCTGGGCCTCGCTGCTAAAGCCTGCTTGAGGCCAGTTAGTGCGGAAGTGCAAAGGTGAATAAACCATCTCGGTCCGTTCCTACTTTGCCTACTATTGCGACTGGTAAACTTGGCATCAATAGCTTTATTAATTTGGTTAAAACAATATAAAACCCTCTCAGAGTCAGAACTATTTTTTAAAATAGAAGCAATGTCCAGCAGGCTCTCATTAATTATGGAGCTAGTTAAATCATCGGCTCTTTCACCAATCCATCTTAGCCTTACACCGTTAGTCCTATGTGGTTCTACATTAGAAATAATAATTCCCACATCCACCGAACTTCCGGCCCAAAGGGTAGTGTCCAGAATAATACGGTTGTGGTCACTTAGGGTAGTTACTTCAATTCTTGGTGGATCACAGTAAGAACTAATATTAGAAGATGTGATCACATGGTCAATGACCGAGCTGGTGTGCCAATTTTTAAAAGTGGGAATGGGTAAACCATTAACATCTTTACAGCACTCCACTATTTCCAGGTCATAGCAGCCCATGAACTTATGCAGTGCTTCCCCATAACTGTTATGTCCAAAATGCGGGACATCCCAGCCGGCACTGTTAGTAACCCCACAAACCCTTTGTGTAGACAAATCGCACAAAGTAGTATTGAAGTCCCCTACCCAGATGAAGTCAAATACAACATTCTGTTCCAGACATAGATTTTCGACAGCGCCGGCTAAGTCTGTTACTACTTTGACCCGGGTAACATCAAAAATGTTATTATAATAGTTAATCAATAAAACATTATGGTCTTTGTCATCCACAAGCTAGAGGATCTGCACAAGGTCCCCTACAGGTATATACTTTTTAACCACAATAGGACGACAGATCGTTACAAGTATAAGGAGACCGCCTTTCGCTCTACCTATACCACCTCCCAATGCCGGTAAATTGTAAGAAACTAATCCCTCATAGTTAACTTCATCTTTACACCATGTTTCTTGAAGACATAAAATGTCATGGGCATTAACAAACGTTAACCATCCCGGATCCCTCTCCTTCGATTTCAGCCCTGCCACATTCCAACAAACAATATTAATAGTATCCTTACCCCTAACACAATTACTATCAGGCACCATACCATTGTTTCGTCCCCAATTCGCATTCTGGTTTGAATTGCTTATGTCCCCACAATCAGACGGTGCCCTTATATCCACCGCCAATTCGATTTCTGTGTTGTTGGGCATCTCTTGGGCCATGGTATTGTCTATACCAATATCCACACAGGGAATAATAATCACCTGGGGTAAGAACTGCCCTCCCTCATTAAGTCAATCATTTGCATCCAGAGAACTTAGGGGTTGAAACCGGTTTTGCATTGAAATATCAGGGTAGAGCCTGTGTGTAGCAGGGCATAATCTACTTCCTCTACTCCCATAAGGGGCATTATTATGATGGCTGTAAAAGAAAGCAAGCGAGCGGGCACACACATTATTATCAATAATTGGTAATGAGGCAGCTCTTAATAATACAGTGGCAGCATGTTGAGGGTGTTTAAAGTTATAATGACACAGTCACCGCTAAAACTTTTCTTAGAGCTCCCTATCCAATTTACCCTTCTGGTAGTCAGAACTTGATCTGAAAGTTCAGTTGGGAATCCACAATGCCTGTGCATCCAGGAAACGGTTTTATTTTTTAAAGACTCGTGGGTTTCCTGATGATTCCCCTTAGCAACAGGGGGAACATTAGCTAAAACTACCACATATGGTGCACAGTCAGGAGGGAGATTAATGGCGCGCCTTCGCCTTACCTCAGTCCAATCCTCTTTTCTATCAGGTATTAAAACAACCCGACTATCATTACAGGCTAAGGACTGTGCTGTCGGGTAGTTCTGTACAACACTCCTACTAATATCTAAACCTGTAACATCACCGGGAGGAGCAACCTGAATATCATGATTGCTTATTGTTATTGGGGCTGACACACTATCTGCTTCCACCAGTGTTTTTTTGAGGAGATCGCCTAATCTATTAACCTCTGCGGTTAGCTGATTAATTTTTACCATAAGAGGTTTGACAATATCCTTAATCTTTAAGTCAATAATACTTACTAAGTTTTTAGTTTTTTCTGCATCTAGTTTAACGTCGTCGATATTTGCCGTATTATCCTCATCCTTATCTGGATTCTTGAGGGGGCTAACTAATCTTTTTTTTGCGGGCCGAGCACCCCCACGTTTAGTCTGGGTCTTTCTACATGCTCTAACCACTCTAGATAGTGGGGTGGGTGGATGTTGCACTATGGGATCAGTAGAAACCTCTAGATCGGCTAAGGTAGAAGCATTCTGCATAATCATTTCCCTATCAGGAACACCGGAATTAGTGCAGACACTACTACTGTCATCCAGAACCAATGGAGCAGGTGAAAGTTGCACACTAGATAATGGGGGGGGGCTGCTAAGCCCTAGGGAGTGTCTCCTCTCACAGTTAATTTTACTAACAATCTTCACTAAATAATTATCCAATGTCTGGGGTATAGAGGGGACTTTTTGCTTTGACATGCTTAACAGTCACAAATTATCACTTAAAAATCGAATAAGGCTTTCCCTAATTACACACAAATAATAAGATAATAAGGGCTGCTTGAAAACAAAATGTGATATACACAACCTACATACAGTCCAAAAAAACACTTAAAGAACTCTCACAGTGTACAGGTCTACAGGTCACAAAAGTCAGCAGCCTGTATAAACCAGAACCTTGTCACGAACTGTCACGAACTGTCCGCCCTTTATCCAGGCTTCGTCCTCGACAGTACACAAACACCGACAGAGCCCGCTCACGAAGGCACACAGACACCGACCGAGCCCGTCGCACAGACACCGAAAGAGCCTGGTCTCGGCAGTATACAACACCGACAGAGCCCCTTGCTTTGCTCCGTCTTCGCCTCCACACCTCGTCACTGTCTCGCCTCCCCTGCTCGGAGCCCGCGATCCTCGATTCCGGAGGTGCGTTGTTGATGCGCAGTTAAAGCTCAGCTGTCAGGAAGGTTGGTGGCTGGTTTCACGTACTTTCATACAGTCACAGCTGTCTGTCAGTTCATTCACTCCATTACTGCAGTACAAACCGCAGCTGCCCTCCCCGTGTTATTCCACAACCTGGGCCTATAGCACTTCCTCTTGCGCGGTTTCAGTCACGATGGTACACAGAGAGTGAAGTTGCACCAATCTCATGTCATCGTCGAGAAAATCAAAAGCCGCCGAACTGGTCGCGTGCACGCCTTGTAAATCCGCGTACAACCAAGAAGGGAGGCGAGGGAAAGGGCCACTTACGCGAAGGGCGATGCAGAACTTCCAGACAGTCCTGGGCAGTGCGTAAAGCACAAGACCACGCGAGGCTACGGGGCCCTGTCTCTCCTGGCGGCCGGCGGGGGACAGCTCTTCTCTCAGGTGGTCTTCCAGTGCCCCTGCAACGCCTGGAGCTTTAGCTACAATCTGGTCTCCATGCTGATGCTCGCTCTGGTGCTGCTGCTGCTCGGCCTCCTGCTCAACTCGCGCACCTGGCGGCTGCTCACGGGCTGTTGCGCCCCTTTTCCCGCCGCTGCTGGCTGCGAGTTCTCGGGCTGCTGGCGGCCGGCGCCTCGGTGGCCCCCTTCACCTGGATCGCCGTAGCCTACTATGAGTGTTTGGTTACCGGGGAGCAGCCGCTGGCACCCCCCTGGCTACAGACGAGGCTACAGACGAGGCTGCGCCTGGACAGCACTACCGGAAGTGATCACTCGACGAATCCTTAGCAGCAAAGTATAAATATGGAGTTAGTTTTGCACCGAATTAGAGTAAAAGAAAAGTGATGCTAATTCAGTGCAAACAGAGTATAAATATGCCCCTTAGCATCAAAAAATGACGCTAATCTGGTTAGAGTCATTTATTTTGACTCTAACCTGCCTAATGTCATTTTTTTAACACTAGCCTACCCTCTGCACCGGCTTGCACCATTCCATAAATATGGTACCCAGCTGGTACAAAAAAATGGTGCAAGCCGGTGCAAAACATTTTGGTGCAAAATTGCGTTAGTGCAGTTTTGCACCAAAAATTATAAATAAGGCCCTCAGTTTGCTCAACACTATTCATATGGAGATGCCTTGAATGTCTAAAAAGGGCTGAAATGTGGGTTAGTTGTTTTTTTTCCAAAAGTTAGGCTCGGTGTGACTGAAAAAACACAAGGCCTGGTTGTTGTAGCCGCACCTTTAACTTATTTGTCATACCTGCTAAAAAAGGAAATGGACTGTGCGTATTGTCTGCTGTGAAAATTGGAAGCACCAGTGGGAGGTGATTTGTCTCCTGGCTTTAATGGGTATTTTGGTCACCCACCTTTGTAGGCATGCAGGCACTCAAACCCTTTAAAGAGAACTGGAAAAGGTGCCACTGTTTTGCCTCAGGCGTCAGGCTGGATGGACTGCAAGAACTATAAATGTGGGCTGTGCTAGAGCACCAAGTATATTCCTGCACTTTAATGAAAATAGATTAATCTGCAGAATAGTGACACCTGAGTGAAGTCCAGGCCAAGAGCAAGGTCATCATGCTCCCATCAGATACCCTCAAAACTATGGGCCAATTTTATATTCTGTCTGAAGGCCAGTTTCTCCACCAGGGTGATGGAGTAAGTTACCCTGTTGATCTGGCAGAGGTACCATCTGCCAGACTTAGAAATGAACAGTAGGCAGTCAGCAATGCCAGGAATCGCTGTCACAACGGTTCCTGTCAATGCTTTTTAGCATTTTGGTGCAGAGCTCCAGCAAAATGACAGAGCCTTTCACAAACTGTTTTCTTCTTTAATTTAAAAAAAAAAAAAAGAATTTTCTTTTTGAAAATAAAAAATAAAATGCTCCCCTCACCTCGGGAGGGGAGCATTTACCAGTTTTCACTGCCCCTTTCTGACTGTGTTTTTCTGGGCTGACGGGGCTCTAATTTTGCCAATATAAATTAGGTGACCCAAATTAGAAGTTTGTTTCTGATGGCCCTTACTCCATAGGGCTGTCAGAAGGATTTAATTACTACGGACATGAAGTAGTCTCCACTCTGATTAAACCAAAGGTTTGCCACATCTAAGTTCATTAGGCAGACCATTGTGTTGGTGGTAAACATACTCCATCACTGTTGTGATGGAGTATGCTTACCATCAACATATGAATTGGACCCTAAGTCAGGACAACCTGCTTACATCCATTGATGAGACTTAAAATGAATGTCGATGAGTTTCTTTCAATAACCCAAGTGCCCCACTAGTTGTATTTTGATCTTCCTTCCAAATGTGCATATGGGTTTGGCCTAGCACCAACATAATCTTGCAGATTACTGACAATTTATCTGTTTACTCTTGGAGTTCATTGTTGGAGATCTAGGTTAACTACTTGACTCATTATGTGTGATCATAGCCAAGAGACAGGCTTTGGCCCATCTCCTAATGTTAACAAAAATAGAAAACCAGATGCCCAGTTGAATACTACAATAAAATAGATATAGTTCCTTCCTCTTGAAGTTATTACACTTCTAAGCACTAATATCCATATACATCAATAGTGTGGCAAATGAGAATCCTACTTTCTCACAACATAGCAACTCTAAGAGGAAAGCGCCTGGACAGTTGCTAAGGATGGTAGTCAAGAAAGGGCCCTTCTGTGCCACAGTGATTTTAGAGTCCTGAAAATTGACATCTTGTGTTCCAGATTCAAGGCATACTTCTATTCTTTTCTGAGTGATCTACTTTTTTTAGGAGATGAGAACAAATCTCTTCTTAAGAATACTGATTCATGTGGAGGACCTCTGCCTAAAGCTAAAGGCTCATAGGTATCCACACTAGCCCCTGCAAATCTGTTACCTAAATCTAAAAAGGGCCTCTAGATCATTGCAAAAATATAAATGCGAGGAGGTACTTCCTGGTAAAGTGGCCACATACAAATACACACCCCAACAGGGTTTTTTCACAACTATTTTCCTCTGAACACAAGTGACCTGTAGTGATGCTTGAGGGTGCCAAAATTAAGAAAATATATTTCAATGTCCCCTAAAATATTGAGGAAAAAAATGTTATCAATGAGACCTGTAATATTCAACATTGGTATTGAATGGTCAGGGCGGAATTACTCAATAAGGTTGCACAATGTCACATCAGTCAATACAGTAAAAATACTGTGTGTATTGATTTCTGTTCTTTAAAATGAAAACTGCTCCTCCTGAAGGTTCCTGCATGCAGCTCGGGAACATAATTAAGCTAAAAGCAAAATGGTACATTGCTTTCCCCACAATAAGCAAACTATATTACCTCAAAACTTTGGTGCAACATAATCATCTTTTATGCCTTCCCAGCACAAATTCACACCAATAACTGACTGAAAATCCTCTCAGAGAACTTGTTGGTTATACCTACCAAAGGTAGTGATCTTGAATGGCAAGAGTTCATATCAGACCAGAATTGCTACTGTTTCCAAGAATTATTTTTGCCTTTTCTAATGGACTCAGATGGTTGCTGAATCACCTTGGTGTTCTCAAGGACATGCATTTGTATAAGTCGGTTCATTCCAGTAAGCAGAAATTATTACCACCAAGTTAACGCCTCACCTAATTGATATATACATCTAACTAAATTGTGGGATTGATAAGCATCCCTATTTTTATTACTATTTTTCTCAAATGCAGACACTTGTTTTAAGTTGCTCTTCCTTGAACCAATTGATGTCCTCAACTTCTCAATTCTAGGGCTGCCATGATTAGCTGCAACAACAACTATGTTTTGTTCTGAGGGTGACCTTTTATTATTATAGTATTGGCAATGTTGCTGACTCAATGGCAATTACATCAGCACTGTTTGAATATATGAGAAGAGTTGGACACTTTTGCTGTTTAGCCAGACACTGTTAGAAATTGTGTTGTTAGTTGACTGGGGTCTGATACCTGACCAAGTAGCAAACACAATCCTAGTCAGGGTAAATGTCTGGCAAACCCTAAATTAGTCAGTGCTCACCCTCTGGCAGCTTTGCTCAGAGCAGTCAGGCTCAACTTAAAGGCAATACATAAAGTATTTGTGCAACACTTCAAACAGTAAAACAAAGAAAGCAACACATAAAAATGTTTAACACCAGCTTAGAAAAATAGAACTTAGTTTTGTTGTAGGGCTCCTTTAGCACCTAGAATTTACACACTTATTTTAGCATTGGGTCCATGGCCAGTGCCTTTTTACACACATGTACATTTTATTTGTTTTCATGTTTTTTAGCATGCCTTTTGTTAGCTACTTGTTTTTATATGCTAATCGGCTGCCTCTTTCTAAGACAACAGATATTTAGCTGCAGATATTTATCATATAATCGTAAATACATATTCTGCCAGGAATACCTCTAAAATGAAGTAAGTAGATGAGAGAAATCCTGAATTATATGGTACGAGGTTTCTAACCAAATTAAACAAATTTGTATCTTATATAAAAATGTGAAAAAACATAGCTTTTAAGCCTTTTGACAATTTCTTACATTCAAAAAGATGATGAGACTGATTCATTAAACGGCGAAGTGCTCTGAGTGATGGCTCAGTGAAAAGTAAAAAATGGTGTGCCAACATAAATCAAAGGAAGACAAAGATTGTAAGCATAAGGGTATGTACAATTCACACAATGTTGGGAGGCAACCACTGGGTCGAAGTTTCCAAACACAAATTAACAATTTTAAGTTTTCTTAATATCCAACAGTACATGAATGTGGGTTGCTTCAGTTTATGCCAAAATTTCGACCCCTAAAGGAATGATTCACCCGGGGTCTTGATCAGGATGATGTAAATGGTAGACACCTACAAAGTAAATGATTTACAACAATAATGGATGCATACAGAGAAAAGACACGGTATCCAATTAAAATTATAAAATGATTGATATCTTACCAAAACATGTAATAATCTGGGGACAATTATAACTTAATTCCTACACATGAATTTAATATATAGGAAAACAGAAAGCCATACCATTAATATCAGGCAACAAATCTCAAAAGTAACGCATTACAAAAAAGGTTCTGAAAGAGCAAAGAGGCACACTGTGATCTTATCGGACAGAGAAATGGTGAATCAATCCAGAAGTCAGGCAGACCAAAGCACTTAACGTGCACCTACTGAGCAAGACCATGTGAAACACTCACTGTCAGCCATTGTACAACATACACTCTGTGCCTGGTCAAAGGCTTCCATGTATGGTAAATGATATACCAACTCTAATTGCCAACCTAGGACCCAAGGAGCCAGTTCCTATCCACAAGATACATCATTACGTCAGGCCTGTTCTCCGAACTGTGTTTGGGCTATTATATAAATAACACATAGGCCTAAGGAGGGAAGAGGGCATTCCAATTATGACCATCCTGGGATGCATACCACACTACAGACAGCTATGCTGATCCTGGTGCTGACTCTTCAGCTTCTCGAGATGATTGCCATCCAAACAACAGGCAGACCAAATAAGAGCAAAATGACAAAAATCCAATAAGTACAAATTAAGTTGTGAATTTTTAATGTATAAAATGTAAAATAGTGCTCAGAAGCAGGAATCAACAACAGGGGTTATCTGGTCGCACAAGACCAGGCAAAATCAAATGTTCAGGTTGACAATGATGGAGTGTGGGCCCTCTGAACCAAAGTACCTTAAATCCTGGGTGCGGAGCATTGCGTTGGTTACAAGCCATGCAGTAGTGGGAATGCTTTATTTTCTCCATGCAGCAGTGGCGATAAATCGGTTCTGAGGTGCAGTGGAGTTAATGTGTGAGTTCCTTCTGCATCAACATTGAGGATCAAGGTGCAGGGGCTTGCAATGCGAAGACCAGTGTCAAGGATGTGTTGCACAGTTGAGGCTGTGTTTTGGTTCCAATGAGTGCAGAGGCTGTGATGAGAAGATTCCAAATTGTCATCAAGGCTATGTCAATGGGGATGTGAGAAACTTGTGCCTGGAAAAGTGTTGCAGTAGCACTTCCAAAGGCGATGTGCTGATTCTGTTACCTGCAACAGCGACGATACATCACTTGCACTCCAGCTGCAGAGGATTGTTGGTTCCACTGGAGCAAACACCTTAGGCCCACTTCCATGTGTCTAGGACTGGAGTAGCACCACTTGGCAGGGCAGACTCACTGATGGAGGGATCCAGGTGCAGGGGTGCAGGAGCAGGGGGGTTGGAAGTCTTTTATGTCACTGAGACTTCAATTCAGGAGGCTCCCTTCCTAGCCCATGGAGTCACTCAAGGTTCAACTGATGCAGGTCCCGTCCTACTCAACCAGGCAGGGGAACAGTGGACAGCAGAGCAGCACAGCAAGGCAGGCACCTAGCAAAGCAGCAGTCCAGCAGAGTGGCAGTCCTTCAGCAGCACAGCTGTCCTTCTTCCTGGCAGAGTATTCACAGGTCCAGAATTCTACTGAGTTGGTGGTGTCAGAGGTCTGATACTTATATCCAGTTGGGGAGTTTCTATTATGTGTGGCTGTTAAGGGAGAATGTACAAATCCCAGCTGTCACCCACCCCACACAAATGACCAGAGACAGGCAGAAGGCACCAAATGTCTGATGTCAGAAAATGCCAACTTTCTAAAAGTGGCATTTTCATTTTCAGAATTGCAATTTAAAACCTGCCTTAACTATAAGTTGTGATTTCAAATTGTGATTCCAGAGACACTAAACTCGAAAAGTTTATCCCTTCCATATTGTGAATTACACTTATAAGAGTCAATAAGGTAATCACAATTTTATCATATGGGAGAGATTGGCCTTGCTATACTGAAAAATGACAGTGTGAGTTTTTCACTATCAGGACATGTAAAACTTGAAAGTACATATCCTGCCTTTTAAATACATTGCACCCTGCCCTCTGGGTTGCCTAAGATCTACCTTAGGGGTGCCATATGTATTATAAGAGAAGGTTTGGGCCTGACAAAAGGGTTATTTTGCCAGTTCAACGTGTCAGAGTAAAACTTCACACACAGAGTCTGCAATGGCAGGCATGAGACATGGTCAATGGGTTACTTAAGTGAGAGCCACAATCAGTGCTGAAGGCCCACAAGTAGAGGTTAATTTACAGGCCCTGGGCACAAGCACTGCACGTTACATTAAATATGCCAGTTGGGGATAAGTCAGTATCCCCATGTTTAGGGGGGGCACCAACACTTTAGCACTGGTTAGCAGTGGTAAAGTGCATAAAGTACAGCAAAAAATAACTACAAAAAGTGGAGGAGGTGGGCAAAAGTTTGGGGGAAAGGCCATCCTAAAGCTGTCAGATCTACCAATGACCTTTTGTATTTCTCTGCCTAGACACATGTTTGTTTCTCATTGTTTTAATTGCCACTTGGCCATCACAATTTTTTACCACTCAACAATATTTTCTGCTTGTACACTTACTAAATGAAAGGTTCCTGTGAGAACTAATGGCTGTCAGCTATAATGAATTTAATACTACTTTTTGCGAGGAATAGTTAGTAGATGTCCATAAAAGACATTGGTTTGTTATTTGGAAGAATAATCCCAGAATGCCAGAGTGAACTATCAACCAATAAACTTGGCCTAATACACTATGATACAAGCAAGGTTATTTTGATTGTTACAGGTTTACCCTATACCTATTGCTGCTAGTTCAGAAAAGCTATGTTTTCAGCAATTTCCAGAATTTAGTAGAATAAGGGGCATATTCACTTTTTTTGATGCTTCAGCGGTGCAGACTGCAGACCCATAACTAGGAGTCCATGCAAAGCCACTTTGTGTAGGTTTTCATGGCCTCATAGATATGGAGTAAGGTAAAGCAGTGCAAGTTGCTGCGTTGCCTTACTTTGTGTCAGGAGGCATTCCATTGGAATTGCAATGGTTTTTCCCACACAGCACCCTAGGGTTATGACTCATTCCCAGATTTACAAGGACATGTAAACCTGGGAATGCGTCAAAATTATACGCTTTCCCAGGTAAGGTGTATTAAGGAGAAATATCTTTATTTTTCCTCCTTGTTTTCTTATTGTGTGTGCTGCATTCTGCAGGACACATCAAAAGAGGAAAACTCCTCCATGGATTGTATTTGTGCAGGCAGGGGCCCCTTCCTGCTCAAATCAATCCTACATGCAACGCAGGCGCCCTCACACCATAGTGTAAGGGTGCCCGCTTTGGCGCTAGACAGCCAAAAGGGCACTAGCACAGCGGGAAAGGACAGAAACACACCATATTTCCTCAATAGGATGCATTTCTGCCCTTTTCTTGTGGTGTAGGACAGCACAGCAAGGTCACATGCTGCGCTGCCCTGCGCCACCATTTAAGTAAATATGACCCTTATGATCTAAGAACCAATATAGAGAATCCACTTTTTGTCCATTACTACAGAAAATGCTCTCCCTCCAAGAGTAGAATACTTAAACGTAGGTACCATCACTAGGGCTGCCATCTCTGATCTCAGTATCTGCCTTGATATGAAAAACACACATTTGTGGGAGGAAAGATTCTTTTGTGCGTCATACAGGGCCTTATGGACCAAACAGAATGATATAAACAGAATCCTCTTCCTGCAGCCCGAGGCAATGAAGCAAATTCAAAACCAGCCATGATGCAGCACTCTTAAACAACTGCATCTTTCTGAGGATCGTATTGGGAGAATAAAGATAAATAGCATACAATTAGTCTAACCAGGTGGAAACAAAGGCATTTAAGATTTGGACTCTTTAGCAGGGAGTTAATTTGCCCCTGCTGTGAAGGGTTTATTATTTTTCACTAGTAAAGTAAACATTTATTCAGAGGGCAGCATTGGAGGTAAGGGAACTGCCGTTGTGAAGAGCTGTTAGTTTTGTAGGTCAGGCTGAATTCCAGAAGAGTCTAAAGCCACTCTGATTTTTTGGAAATTGGCATCAAAATAGTACACAAATTGATTTCATGTTATCACAGTGGTAGGCTCTTGATGAAAGGTAACACCTCTTTTATAGTTGCAAAATAGCACTAGAAATATTAGAAACTAAAATGATTCTGTTAGCGCAATAACAATGTTTTGCATTTTTGAGAGCCTTTATGTATGGTTGCTACACATTTACCAATCACTCTCTCTTGGCTAAAAGGCAAAATTTCTGGCACCATGACTGTTCCATCCGACTTATTTTGAAATTCACAGTCATCTTTACCAATCTTTCCTGCTGCAACAAGCCACCTTGCTAAGCTGTATGAGAGGGAAGGAATGTGCTGTATTTAAAATTATATGGTGCATTCCTGTAATTTCCTTGCACTGGCACACTTTTGGCTGCCTAGTGCCAATGCAAGCACCTCAGTGTCATGTTGCAAGGGTGCTTGTATTGTAGGCAGGATTGTTTTTGTGCAGGAACAAACCTAAGAGGCATTTTCCTCTTCCTATGTGTGCTGCAAAATGCAGCACACTTAGAAAGGGGAAACAATGTAGAGAAATAAAGATATTATTCCTCGTTGTGCCTCTGATAGGGAGGGGTACAATTCTGACACATTCCCATGTAAATCTGGAAATGTCTCTAAGTCCATGGGTAGATGTGTGGGAACACCCATGCTCCACCCATGGAATGCTTCCCTGGGGCAGAGTATCGCAAGGCAGCGATTCGGACTGCCTTTTGTTAATCCAGTTTTATCAAACCACTTAGGCCCAGACAAGGTGGCTTTGAGTCTCTTGATAATTCTGACTTAAGTTTTGCATCACTGTTGCTCCCCCTTGTGAGGTGCAAGGGTTTCTAGAGGAGCAAGAGCATCCAAAATGAGGGTTATTTGCCTATTGAAAGGGTCCTGCAATAAATTGGGGTCTGATGATGGAGTCAAGATTCATTATCATAGGCTGCCCCAATCTTGGAGCCAGTAGAAGTATCCAAGTTATTGGACTCTAGAGAACTGCTTTTTCGGGGTCCACCTTACTCTATTTACACGTCACCTTTAGTACTGGAGCACCAAAATGATTAGTGGATAAAGAGACTTCTTGCAATACAAAAGGAACAGTATAGTGGTCAGACAAATTGATGCCAGTAGGAGCAGTTGTTTGAAGCAATCCTTGTTAGCACTGATTATATCAAGGGCATAGCCACCCTTGTGAGAGACCTTACAATCAGCTAAAGTGACATTAAAAACTGATAAAATAGTCCCTAAAAGTAGTGTGGATTGGATTAGAAATAGTGTCAAATTGGACAATAAAATAACCTAAAAAAATCAAATACATTTTATCTGATGCTAAATTAGTAAAACAAATGGAAAACAGGTGCTGGGTTCCACTGGGGGGCAGGCCTTAGAGGCGGATGATAACATAAAATAATATTCCAATCATTACATCAATCTGGATATTCCTGCTAACTATAGGGTTAAAAAGGATCAATTGTGTCATTAATGTGGGATACTATTGGCTTCATCTATAGGGTAAACATCTTGAGTTCTGTGTTAAACCTGCAATATTATCTTACCCCTTCAAGTAGGCTTACATATAGATCTGGGCACTAATGACCAGGCATCTACTTTCAACTTAGAAATATTAAATATACAGGATTAGAAGTGAACAGGTCGGGTTTGGTGTCTAAAGAATTGTGACTAAAAAAGGCCCTCATTAATCGTAAAGTCAGATTTTTAATCACAGTTCTGAAAATGCCACTTTTAAAAAGTCAGTCATAGAATAATGCATTCCTGAAGGAGAAATTCATGTGTCATATAAATACATAAATAGTCAGAACCGTACAGCGCTCTTTCTGTTTTGGAGATCATTGCCAGTCAGATTCTTCATGACCATATGTATGAATTATTTGAAGAATTACTGAACAGTGTGCCTTTAGCTTTTTCCTTAAATATTTGTTGGATTGACTTTTCAAGAGCACAACATGGTTTAGATCTTAGTGCTTTCTTTGGTTCCTCAGGGATCTGCTCTTTTGGCTTTGTTTTCATCACTCAGTCTTGAAGATGGTTTTGCAGACTCTTTAGCCAATTGAGACCAAAACTTTGACAGTACATCCTCTCTGACTCTTATCATCCGATTTCAACCATTTTTCAACTAAGCTGCTAATTTGAAAATATTATGGTCAGAAAGTCTGTAGTATATTAGGTGGATATACCGATTCCCACTAATCACTAGGAACCAAAATAAAAATTGAATGTTGTGATTACTGTGGGGTCGGCAGTGCTTTTTACATTTTTAAATCTTGGATGCTAATTAAACAGGGTTTGTATATATTCTTTTTAAGTACTTGACTTTCATTATTGTATTTCTACATAAAAACAAACACTTTTTCATAATGTAATTTTGTAGCACACCGTATTATATGTTTGTTTATACTCATTTAATTCATTATAAGTTGGATTTTTATACCAACTGAACTCAGATCATATAAATAATTCTCCTTGAGCAATGCATTGTTCTATGATTATGTGTATGCCCATTCTCCTTGGAGAATACTGGGTTGCCCTAGCGTGTGTAGTATTTTAAAAAAGGTTTTTTTTTTTTGTCCTAACCATTTGGTGCCTGCAGCCTTATCCTGGGTCACATGGCTAGGTACAGCTGGTAGTTGGTCTTTGTGTATTGCTCTCAGACAGTGAAACAAAGGGAGATATATGTTGGCAGGATGGGTCACTCTGAGTTGATGAAGGGAAGGAGCTGTCACCTATCACACTTGCACATCACAAAAGTCCTGACTGAGCACTCTCACAAAGGGTTTGTCACTAGTTTTTTGTGACCCCAGATACGCTGGGGCCAAGGACAGGGAGGAAGGGGATATCTGACACCTCAGTGGGTGGAAACCTCTAGAAGAGTCCTCCATCTCAAAGTGGGGACCAAGAATAAATGTTGGACCTCAGACCCCAACTCTTCAGTACACTTTTGGACCTGTGACCTCTGCCAGGATGAAGGACAGATGTGCTGCTGGAAAGACTGCCACTCTGCTGGACTGTTTCTCTCAAGGAATGCTGCCCTGCTGTGCTGACCTGCTTCCCTGCTGCTCTCCTGCCTTGGTGAGAAGGGCTAGACTTGAGTCTCTGAACCCAGGACCCTAAATTGACTCCAAGGGCTAATTGGCTGCGATTCAGAAGCCTCATGGACATAACAGGTTTCCAACAACTTTGATGCTAGCACTTGGACTCTGCCATCTGTGAATCCTACCCTTCAAATTGGTGCCACCCTAACCCAGACCTTTGGAAGTGAGCCCAAAGTTGCTATGCCAGCCATTCTGTGGATACATGAGAGCTGACACAAATCTGTAGCACAATACATCTCCTGCAGAACTGGTGCATCCCCTCTCCTGCTTGAAGCATCGCACTCAGAACCGATGCATCACCTATGCTGTGTGGACTTTCCTATCGAAGAGGTACACATCACCTACAGAAACCCATTGTAATCACTGCTGCAAGATGCATCTCCATGCATGGACATTGCCTCGCCCAATGCAGCCCTTCAAAACCACTGCTGTGCGATGCATCTCCACACAAGGACATTGCCTTGCACCTCACAGCTCCCTAGAACTGCTGCTACATGAAGCAACTCCTTGCCTGCACCTTGCATCGCTTCTGCTATCCAACACATCCTTGACATGGGACATCATTCACATTGCTTTGCAGCCAGGATTTAAGGTTCTCCTGTTTAGCGGACCTAATTGGGTCTCTGCAGCCAGCCCTCGCTCCAACGCGGTTGGTCTGAATTTGTGACTTTGTTTCGGTCTGGTGCAATCAGATAACCACCGTGCTTTTTAGTGGTATTTTCCCTTAAATTTTAAAATTTAATATCTCTGTTCCACTGATTAGATTTTTGTCATTTTGGTCCTAAATTATTTGCTAAATTGCACTCTATGGTTCTAAATTGGTGTGGAATGTTTCTTGTGTTGTGTTTCACTTTATTACTATGTGAAGTGTTCTATAAATACCTTACATATAGCATCTAAGATAAGCCTGATTGGTTTTGTGCCAAGCTACCAGAGGGTCAATCACAGGTTAATTTGAGTTTGCGTGTGACTTCACCAAGACTAGGATTGTGGTTGCTGCTTGAGTAGGGTTTCACCTCCCTCAACAAGGAACCCAGGGCCATATGTACGAACACATTTTCCCATAGACACAGAATGGGTAAAACCCTTTCATACATCTGGCCCCCAGTTCCTTACACCAATACAAAGGGTTGTACAAAATGCAGGTATATTGTACCCAGTATTATTCCTGCTTACGACTATCCAGGATGCATTAAATCAAACATTTATAATGAAATACATTTTAAAACTGTAGTGTACAGCATCCTCAAATATATTTATCCATAGCACTGACCAACTCTTGCATGAGTTTTAAACCCCACTCCAAGACTTTACCACGTTATTGAACAATGAGTAAATCGCATTCTTACGTTTCTTTAGAGAAGGTTTTATTTCTTTCTACACTTGTTGCGTTTATCAGTGTGATTCAGTGTGCTAAGTCCTAATGATGAGCAAGGGTGTGAATAGTATTAATTGCTATTGAAAAGTTGCAAATATTTTATTTCACATATTTAGAAATAAATCCAATATACTACAAATTATAATCAATGTAAATTGAGTGTAAGGCAAAGAGGTCAGACAGTCGTGCTGCTCAAAATAATATATGATACATAGTTTAGCTCAACTGACAAACGTTGTAATATTGAATTTCACAGTAGAATATTATAGAAGTATTAGTGGCTGATGGCCTTTCAAAGTAGTGGGTTTAAATGTATTTGACAAATACCAACCAATAAATGAGTTAAACTTCTTCTTTGGAGATCCTTGGGATTTTTTAATCCACAAAATGTGTGCAATGTTATTTTACTGTACAATGTTCATATATATTTAATTTAAAAAAAGGCACAGCATCTGAAGTGGGCTTTTAAGAAACATTCCAGTAATTTCTTTGTTTACTTATCAAACATCATGTTGGAGAACCCCCCTCACACATAAAAAAACATGGAAAAATGATGGCAACTATATGCATTTTCCTAGACAATTCATGTAACATGTCTAAAGGGGCATTATTAATACAAGGTATCTTAGAAAATGCAACTTTACATGGCAGATAATTTTTTGGGACATCAATTACACTTCTAATTTTGATTCCTTTTTATCTCTCCACTCTGCTGCTTCGACATAGGCTCTCAATGATTTTCTACAACAGACAATCTCACTGAATTGAGAGGGTGAACAATTAAATGCGAATCTCAGGTAGTACACAGTATGTTTTACATACTTACAGTGAATACTACCATTCAGGTTATGTAGACCATCCAGATTCAGACAGTAGATGGGTCACACCAATCTCACAGACTTGGTTTAAGACGTAACTATTGATTCTCACTCAAAAATCAATTTTAAATATATCTTTGCAAATAAATCATTTTGACCCTAAAGATGTAAGGCCTTATTATGACTTTTTGTGGTCGGACCAGCCAACCGACAAAGCTGCGGTGAAGAGGCTGTTGTCATGCTGGCCGCCTCCCCCCAGTCATATTATGATGTTTTCACTGTAATGATCAGCTGAAACATCATATTGCAACATTTCCACCAGTCAGCCATGCAGAAACAGTGCCACGACATTGGCTCTCTTAAGGGCCGTCGCACAAGAGCACCCTCCAAATACGCACTGTCTGCAGAGCAGACAGTGCCCATTCTGAGAGTGCTGGCAGGGGGGCCACTGCACTGTCCATGCCATGCCATGGGCAGGGGCAGTGCATGGTCCCCTGTGGCCCTCAGCACTGGCTTTCAGCCAGCCTTTTCATGGCACGGACTCAACCATGAAAAGGCTGATAGAAAGAGGACTTGTGATCAGCACGGCGGCGCTGAACTCAGCACTGCCGTGGCTGACCACGACTCCCACAGCTGCCATCTCATCAGGATCTATCATTCTGGCGGTGACGGCGGTCCCCTGGTGGTCTGACCACCAGGGTTTTAATCTGATGGTCAGATCGCCATGAGTGCCACCATGGGTTTGGCAGTCCTTGGACTGCCAAATTAGTAATGAAGCCCTTACTTATTGTTTTATAAAAATAGCAGCATTTTGCTGTCAAATTAAAGACTTTCAGTTAGAAATAGCTTATCATTTTCATGAACAATTAAAATGTTTGTAATAAAACATCAGCTTTCCATTTAAGTAAATTCACGTTTGATGTCAAAGGATCTTGCTCCAGTTTTTCTCATGGGCCCTGCTGGTACACATAGATGGAGGCTTCCGTGCCTGTATATCTATCAATATCTCATGATGTGTATGAAATTGGGATTATTAGTTGAAGAGAGTGGAAGCCACTCTCAGGCTGAATCAGGGACAGACACTAAATTAAGCTGTGCTTAACCTTCCAAAGCAGTCAGGCTTGTCTTAGAGGCAATGTGTTAAGTGATTATGTAACACACAAACAGTTAATGTTGAAAACACAACACAGGAAAAATCCCAAAACAAATTTTGAAAAATAAAGTCAATTCTGGTAAACAAAATGACACCAAATATTATTAGATCAAATCAGTAGAACTGAAGTTATGATGTTTTAAAGTTTTTAGTGAGTAACAGAGCATAAAAGAACAAAGTGCCAAATGCAGTTATCTGATTTTGCATGCAACATAAGTTTAGCATGGCAAAGCTGCAGATGGTGTCCAAGTAGGGGGCATCCTTGTAGGGGAACTGCTGGACAAGGTTGCAGTGAAGATTTTTAACTTCAGACCTGGACAACGTTTTAGAAGTCGAAATTCTCCAGTGGGACAGAGCTGCAAGCTGTACCTGAAGAGGACTTTAAGAGGCTGGATACCATCACCAAGATCTCACTGAAAAGGATTTGCTGCTGCAGAAGTGGTCGTCTGTAAATTGTCCAGGCAGTTGTGCTTCAACAATTCCCTAAGTCCCAGTTTTTGGAGAAGTACCATCAACACCACTACCAAGGGTCCAGGACTTTGGAGGTACCAATTGCAGGTTAGAATTCACTTCAGAAGAGGATAGCAGCAGGGTTCAAGGCCTCAGGAGTTTGTTATGACCCTGTAGTACACACAGGAGTCAAGACAACTAGCCATTCATAGTCACTTGGGTAGTCCTGGATTCAAGGAGCAGGTGCAGTTCTCCCTCAAGTAACAGGGGAGTCCTGTAAGAAGCAAGGCAGTCCTTCAGTGAGCTAGGCCATACTTCTAGCAGAAGGGCAGTCCTTCACAATCTTCTGTAGGTATACAATTGTGCATAAGAGAGGTTGTAAATGCCCAATATTCACACCTGGTGCCAGCCTTTTGGTGTCCACACACCCACATCATGTTTTGTAAAGTTCTTTCCTTTCCCTGTGAGGACTCAAAATGGCCTGGCGTGACAGAAAGCTGGTTTGAGGGGTCTTTGTGTGTGCTGTAGACAATCCCCTTAGGAGTGCACATGGGACAGTTCTGCATCAGCCACCCTGGCAGGATGGCCCTTCCTGTCTATAGCTAATCCCCTGTGTGTCACTGTCTGGGAGCAATACACAAATTCAACAGCAGAGCTATTAACAGTTGTGTGACCCAGGACCCTGGTAGAAGGCACAAATGGGTGGGAAAAGAAAATACCAGCTTTCTAAAAGGAGTAATTTCATAATTGTGACTTAAAATCTAATTCTACCATTAAGGAGGATTGTAAATTACAATTCATTTGAGTCTAAACAGCATAGCACTTTCCACTCCCAATCCAATCTTATCACTTACTAAATATAATCATGTAACCCAGAGAAAGGCTTTACAATGGTAAAACACATCTCTAGGAGTCTTTCACTACCAGTACATATAAAACTTAAATCATCATGTCCTACTTTTTAGATACCATGCACCCTGCCCTAGGAGCTATTAAGGTCTATCTTTGGAGCCCCTCATAAATATTAAAACAGAAGGTTCAGGTCTGTCAAAAACTTTATTTTACCAGGTCGAATAGGCAGTTTAAGTCTACACCACAGGCTGCAATGGCAGACCTGAAACGTGATTTAAAGTGGTATTGCAGTGGGTAGCACAATAAGGGGAGAAAGGAAAATTTCAGACCACTTGTGGGGGGAAGTCTAGACATTTTTCCCACCTCAAATGCTAGAGCCAGATATAAAAATTGAATCCTCAGACCAACTCTTCAATTCACTCCTGGGCCTCAGGAGGACCTCCAGAAGGACTGCCCTGCTGATACAAAAGGACTGTCATGGTGACTCCAAGGGCTAGTTGGCTGGCTTCCTGTGTGAGCTACAGAGACACAGCGAGCTCCAAGATCCTTGAAACCTACACCTGGACCTAGCCTGAAGTGAGTCTTGCCTTCCCAGTGGTCTCCACCAGTCCTGGACCCTTGAAAGAGGTCAAACAGCCCAAAACAGAAATGTTGGACTTAGAAATATTTCCACCAAACAGTGCCTGAGAAAGACTGAAGAGTGGGACCTACTTGCTCACCTATCCATCCACGGTGCATCGCCAGTCACTTCACGGTAGCTCCCACTACAGAAGGAACTGAGAACCAAATAGTTTTTAAGCTAAAGCTTCTGGTTGATATGACCCACAAGGCTTATCTGACCCCTGTTCCATCATGGTCAGCCTGAAATTGGGCTTAGGAGCTATTCTACCATGAACATTAAATTGCATTGTTTGTGTTTTGGTATTTTTGTTTTCTTTATATGCACAACGGTATTTTGACCTATTAAGTGTTTTTTTCTAACTTAAGAGGAAAATGTAAATAGTTTTTGTTCAAAGTGCAGCAAAATTGCCTCATTACTATTACCACATTCATATGTATTGTTAATGTATAAATTTATAACATTAGCGAAAATGTCAATTTTGTTGAATTTAAAAGAACGCCTTTGAGTTGGCACATCCCTCACAGACTAGCAGCCTCACACTACATGCAGTGCTCCCCCACAGTGCAGCAGTGATATAATACCTGAAGCAATTTCACACACATTTCAAACAAGCAGATACACATGTCCAGCAGCACTGTTATGAATCTCATGAACTACCAGTCTTATGTTACCAATAACACTCTCACAACCCTCCTTGATTAGCAGTCACAGATCACCAATAGTATGATCTCCCTCCTCATAGATTAATAATGGCACACTGCCTGAAGAACTCTCACACCTCTCAGAGACTCTCTTGCACTATTGACAGCCTTCCCCTCCCTTCAGAGTAGAAGTAGTGGTGTGTGAAATTCTTGAAACTTCCTTTAGTATAAGTACATGACATGTCAGAAGAATTAGAATCTGATATTTATTGTTATACTTTAATGCAAAATGTGCCCTTATGTCCATTTTGGAGGCAAGTATGGACATTGCTAAAAAACAGCAGAAACCACTGAAGTGCCCTGAGTAACCACAACCCATGTTCTGGCCATTCATGTTTTTTCTCGTTATCCTGCTACTGGATGTGAATAAGCAGGTATATTGCTAAATGTCAGATGTCACACAAAAGTACGATGTCAATGAAACTTTCCCCCAAGAATACGTAGAATCCACCCACGATAAAGAGCACTCTCATGCCCCATAATAGTGATAATCAGTACTGAAATTATGTTACATTTTTCTCTTTATTTCTTAAAATGTTTATGGAGAACTGCACTAGTACCTAGAAAGTACTGCAGTAGTTATAGGAAGAGAAATATATATAAAACAATTAAAATACTTTGTAGTACACTATATTACTGAAATATAATATAGTACTGTTTAGTTATAATATTGTAGCAAATTTCATATTTGAAATAGTAAAATAGTAATTTGTAGGTATTACAGAGTAAGGGTGGGCAGAGTTATCTAAAAACTCTGTGAAATTCCTCAGAGTTACACGTGTGGCGGAATGCTGCCTGGTACTGCCCCTGTCTTCTCCCACGAGGGAGGGTACACACCTTTACCCATTCCCTGCCCCTGTCTGTTCTCACTAGTGAGAGTGCACTCTTCTACACATGTCCTGTCCCTGCCTCTTCTCCCCAGGGATGGTGCACATATCTACACATTCCTTTCCCCCTGCCTCTTCTCACCAGGGAGGGTGCACACCTCTACACATTCATTGCCCCCTGTCACTTCTCATCCCCCATCATCAGGGCTTGCTCATAACTCAACACAACCCACTTCCCTCCTCTCCTTTCTGAGATAGTTACAGACCCTGGTTACCTTTAGATGCTTTTATCACAGCTCAAAGAGTCAGAAAAATAGCCCTATGTATTTGTTTGTGCAATAACATGTTTGTAAAGCAAATGAATGAATTCTCCAAAGCAAGAGGAAAAAAAAACCTTGCAAAAGAAATACTGGTGGCGATCCCACTCCTTCCAAAGGCAATTACCTGATAGAAATGAAATGATAATGAGCTGCTAAGGTAACAGATAGCGTTCATTATTTTAGAAATATCTATGTTTGGTCTAATTCTGATCAAATCGGCCATGAGCTTGACGCATTATTCAAGCCTTGACCAGTCCTCGGTGTGGGGTGTTATAACTCATGAATGTAACCATTATCGAAGCACATAATACAGCCAGCCTCTGTGTCCACGCTATGTTTGACACTTCCCTTCACCAACTGCCCTCCTTGCACTTGCTTCTACTGCACTTACACACAGGGTCAGGACGCCCTTCTTTCAGCTGATACTTTTCTCATGGCAGTATATTGTGTTAGGGATCAAATGATTACAGAACGACTCTGCCCTAAAAATGCACAATATAATCTTAACTAATTGTAATCTACATGAAATGCGTCTTAATATGTGTCAAAATTCCATCCTGTGAGGAAAACAATAGGTTAACAGTATCCCTGAGGGTATGAAAGTCATATATAGACTTGTATTCCTCCAAATGCCAAATCCAGCCAAAGTGCGAAATATTGTATGCTTTGCAAATATGCAGACATCTGAAAATAGCACAATGAATCCATCCACAAGTAAAATATAAAGATATTTTAGCTCTTTTGTGTAGCATGGAATATAGGGCCCACCATGATCATCAGGTGCAGCAAAGACATAAAAGCAGAAATTCATCCACAGTTTGCCTCGGACAAAACATCACTATATACACATGATAAAAACAACCAATTGAATGGATAGCATCAGATAAACAAATATAAACATGCATAAACCTTTCTTTGTCATAGTCCTATAAGTCATAATACATGTTCATGTCTTAGAAGCACACAGAATGCAGGTGCCCCACCTTGCAAAAGTAGAGGGAATCCTAGTTACTCAGGTGAATTAGCATCTCCTTCTCTGAGTTCAAACCCTTGGGATCTTTACTGCCTAATTCCAATAAATACCTAGATTCAAATTGTCTTAATCATAGTACTCGCTTACCACCCCTTCTGGAGATTGGTATTCTATCTAGTGCAAAAAACTGTAATAGAGTTTTATTATCATTGTTCAAGATTTCAATATGTTGCGCCACCGGATATTGCCTGTCCTTATTGTGTATGGCACGCAAATGTTCTAGTATGTGCTTCTTCATAGGGAAAGTGGTATTTCCTATGTAATACTTCCCACAAGGGCAGACTAAAGCACATACACAACAATCCGAGTGATAAGTTTGATGCTTGTCTATGTACTTGAGTGTATTATTCAAAGGGGAGCAACAATGTTTTACATTAAAACTGAATTTGCAAGCTTGACAGCTACATTTGTAAAAGCCTTTTACTCCCTCTCTGAATTCCTGTTGGCTACTGTTGATGTCATTTTTGCACAGTTTGTCATTAAGAGACCTGCCTTTTCTGAAAATGATTTTAGGGTGGCCCCTGACTAAGTTGGACAGCGTTTCCTCTGTACTCAGTATCCCCCAATGCTTGTTAAAGGTGTTTCTAAGAGCATTGGCTCATTACTAAAGGTGGTAATGAATCTTGCTACTCCAGGGGCCCCTCTATTCTGAGCTTGTTGGGGGCCAAAAGGGTATCTCTGCTTGTACCTTGAGCCCTTTGTAATTTGTTTATCAGTACATATTCTTGGTACCGTCTTTCCCGGAATCTAGATATTATCAATGTGCACTCTTTTTCAAAAGCCGAGTCCAAACTACAGTTCCTCTGAGCCCAAAGGAACTCAAAAGGGAATATTTTTAATCAAGTTCTGGGGGTGACTACTAGTGGTGTGCAAAAGAGTGTTGTCTTCTATCACCTTCCTGTATAATTTGTATGTCAATTTACCACCCTCCACTGTCACTCTCACATTCAAGAAAGGTACACTGGATTTTGTGATATTCCCTTCAAACCTCAGGTTATAGTTGTTATCATTTAATTTGGCAATTAATGCAGATGCCTTGTCCTTTTTCCCTTTCAATATCACAAAAAGGTCATTGATGTGTTGTAACCATAGTATAACATTTGTGCGAAATTTCTCCAGGTTAGTGGACACCTGCTGCTCCCGCCACTCCATTGATTGAATGAATTCCAGCTCCTATTACTGATCAGGAACTCATGTTATAACATTCCTGGAAAGTCCTGGTGCCCTCAGTATAGGCAGCATTACTAGTGCCGCAGATGCCCTGGGATTTGTTTCTTCAACCGAATTATAATTGTTTTTTACTTGTAAACTTGGGGTAATAGTGGCCCGTTTTCATTGCTTGCAATTGGGCCCCTGGCATCCTTATATGCCACTGTGTTAAGGACCCAGCATTTACTGTTCACATGACCTCCCGCTCACACAGACCCAGAGAGTGACCACATCACTCATGAGATAGCTGAGTCCTCCTTCTTCCCTGGAAAGAGGGAGATTTGCAAGAACATGTAATCTAATTATTAAGTTGTGATGGGCAGGGTTTAAAAAGGCCAGCCAGAAAATAAAAAAATGACTTTGAAATGGATCGCCATGTGGTGCTATGTGCATGTATTTGCCTTCATTGCCAAAAACACAAGGTTTCTCAATAATTACTATAAAAACTGCTGTAATATCTGTTTTACAAGTTGTCTTTTTTTGTTTTTTTGTTTTTGCTTTCTTTTAAGGATGTTTTTTCTGCTTCTTTTGTTCATGCAGCACATGCTTTGATCTGAATCACCTCACAGTGTTTGGTTGAGTACAGGTTGTGGGTGGGTATTTTTGACGGTGCACGATTTAGAGCTTTGAAGCTGAAATTACGTAATTTGCTGTAGTTTACTTACATGGAATCTCCGCAAAATCATTTAAGATTCTGCATAATTATCCAAGAAGAGTACATAAGCATTTAGCACTATTTTCATAGCACAATATGCTTCCCATCTCCAAAATGGACCCAAGGATGCATTTTGTGCTAAGAAATTGAGCTAAATACAGCAGAACACAAATATCATTGTAAATGTTCCTCCAATTTAATCCTGATATTTAGCCCTATTTTCTTAGTGGGAAATGCAAAACAACACAAACAGCAGCACAAGTAGACACTTGTGCTCGCTAAATTTGTTCTTTCTGTTCTTCTTCCCCCCAAAATTACTCTTAATTACGCAAGCAGGTTTAATCACATAACTATTGGTAATTCTGCATCAAAGGGTAACGTGGAGTTACTGAAGTTACTCCAATTACTCCAGAGTAATTAAAATGACTCACAGGCCGAGATTTTAGCTTAAGGAAGTTCAAGTTTTTCACAGTTCCTGCCACTGGGTCATAAAAATGTGCAGACTACTTGCTCATATAATCTTTGCCCTACTTGCAGAGAGTACAGAACGACCGTTGCATATGAGTCAACTTTAACTGCATGAGTTATGCAGCTGGAGCATTTCAGAAGGATGTTCGATGAAAAAGGGCACAAGATGTCTAACAAAGTGAGAAGACTGCATAGTAAATAAATCTGAAGGGGAAAACAGTAGTACGTGAGGCATTCTGAGGATCACTACCCCTTCTACAAACCTAAGAACTGTTTAGTTCACTGTCCCACCATTTTCAGAATTAAAATATTTTCATTTCTAAAAATCATGAAAAGGCACCCCATTACTGATAAGGTGGCATGCTGTGTGAATTGCAGGATTCTAAGGCGTGCCCTTAATTACATTGGCCTTAACACATAGATATGACAAGGGATTCCTGGGCCCTTAGAAATGGGAATTAAAATGTCCCTCGCCCTGGTTTGGTTCCATGGACTAAAATGTTCCTCTCAATTAGGAGCGGGTCGTGGGAGTAATGGCTGAAAAAAACTAAAATGGAAATGTAATTTCATTATAATGTCTCTTTTTCTTCTCAGATACTATATCTGTATGCAGTAGTTTATTTAAAAAAATAAACATCAGCCGTAAATCGAACTTTGAAGTCGTTGGTGTTCATACAATGTGTTCTAAAATGAAAAAGAACTGAGGTTTTAGTCGATTTAGAATTCTCGTATTAGAGGTGAAAAATGGCCTTGGGCTGCTATGTCTGTTTCCATCACTTGAGGATTTGCTCATTGTTTGGATTTTCATGCCCCTAAATCTGCTTTTCAGTCGCATCCTAATGTATTCTACTTATTTCTGTTTTACTAAAGTCAAAGTGATATCTAACATGACAAAATGAGACAGCTAGAAGACATCATGCTAGCTTTCTGCCCCTAAATGAATGCAACTTGCTGTGTGTTTTTGAGAGAATGTCTACAGTGAACCCTGGAGCATTTGCTTTATGAGGAAAATACAGTACGAGCGGTACGATCTAAGCTCTGGGCTACATAAAGCCAAATGCTTACTGACCCGGAATATAAAAATATATGTGAAGAAAATGGATAACCCTAACACAGCTGTAATATAAGATATCTGTCTTTGTGTGCGACTTGCAGTAAGCCTGTGAAGTAACAGCACCATAACCAGTAGCTTAGCTTTGTAGCAAAGCCAGGGTCACACTATCAAAGGTTACATACACCATTTGCACTACCTTTAAAGGTGCTTTTATCCATACTCCAGACAAACTGATTTTGGTAAAGTAATCTTTTGTATGATTCATCAATATCCCAGTGCCTTGTCCTCACAGAATGGTGGCGTTAGTACTTTAATGTTATGTCGCTGGGCAGCAGTTGTATTGTGGAAGAGAGTGGCCTCATGTTTGTAAATTGTTATGTGGTATGAGCTGTGGATTGGGAATAGTTTAATGCAGTACAACATTTAGGATTTTGTTATGAATGCTTGAGAGTGTCTGTCATGCCTGCAAGGTACACATTTTGGACCTCATTACGAGTGATCAATTAATTCTGATGGGGAAGGGATCAATTGTAAGCAGCCCCATCTGAATTTTATGATACACAGATCTGTAGGGTTTCCCCCTTATATTTTGGACGTTGAGAGCTGGAGAAGTTAAACACAGGATTCATGGGAATGAGGACTTACATAGAATTATACCTGGAATAAACACTTCCACCAGTTATTCCTGAATTATCCTGGGTTCCTCTTTGTTCATCCCGGAATCCCTAATAATGTCACATCCCCCGAGTTGCAAGGACCCCAATATCAGTGCCTCCAATGATATAGAATTACCAACTAAATATCTGGGGCAAATGTAAGGTGTCACTTAGTGTGCTGATTATTAAGGCAGAGTTTATATAGTCTGAAATGTATTCTACAATGACTGCTCCTAGATTTTGAGTAGACGTCTCGCTTTTCAAGGTTGCATAAATAAACACTGAAACATTCCTAGAAATACATAACAATTGTAAATACAAAGAAGCACACTGACTTACCAAAAATATACCTATTTGCTTCCAGGCCCGATGTTCTGCTGAAGAAATATTTCATCTGGCGGCCATATCCAAATGTGTTAGCAACAAATGCTTTTCTCCAGGACTGCTCTTGGATAGAGACTATGGGCCAGATGTATCATCCATTTTTGCATTCGCAAATGGTGTGAATGGCCGTTTGCAAATGCAAAAATCCCTTTCAGTATTTATGAAAGGCATTCGCAACGCAAATTTAAGGAATCGCTAAAATAGCGATTCCTTAAAATTGCGAGCCCATTTAGAGAATCACAAATTGCGAGTCTCTAAATAAGAAATTTCGAATAAGGAATTCTTATTTGCGATTTCTAAACCACATGTAACAAGCAATTCCTTAATACGAATTGGGCATTAAGGAATAGCTATTACCACCAAGTTGAACTTGATGGTAAGCATGTGCAAATTAAAAAAATGCATGAAAAATGCATTTTTAAAATTGACATGTAACGCACACATGCACCTTTGGCATGTGTGCACCTTACATGTCCTTGGGGTGCAGCAGAGGGGGCCTTAGGCCCCCAGCACCCCGAGTTTTGCATTTCCCAAATTTGAGAATTTCAGTTAGGAATTCGCAATTTGGGAAATGCAAAAAATTTGCAAATATGGGCCTACAGGCCCATAGGTGCGAATGGGGCCGGTATCGCAATTTGCGATTCAGTAATAGCATTTGCGATTTTTAAGAAAGCGCTATTACCAAATTGCAAATATGATACATACCATTTTGCGATTCAGAAATAGCGATTTCTTAAAAATCGCTATTAGAGAATCGCAAATTGGTTTGTTGATACATCTGGCCCCATGATTTTTCACCTACATTTTTCCAGGTGTTTAGCTTCAATGTACAGGCAATCAGTGCAAGTGGTAATAGTGTCAACTCTTTGGAGGTCCACCTTGGTGCCCCGCACTGTTGGAACTATCAGTGGATTTTCCTATCCATATGTCAGTCTTCTCAAGGATGCTGATGAGCCCTTACGCTCACAATCAGTCTTGTAATGTAGGGAAAACTGAGTCTTGTGGCATGACACATTTCAGGGTGTTTTTGCAGAAGTGTCAGGACTTTCGGATACAGTTTCTGGCTACATCAGAGCTTCACAGTCTAGGTGCCCAGTCAAGGCTTACAGTCTGCCTGGGAGGTATGGAGTGGATGATGTATGGAGAAGGGTATTGATCCTGTTACATCAGAATTTGCAGGGGTGTTACATTTGTTAGCATCTGAGCAGAAGTTGTACAAGACAATCCATAGTTATAGGCAATCAGTGTTAGCAGGGCACCAAAAGCTCAATGGTTAACCATTTGGGGAGAACCTTTGTTCCGCAGATTGCTGAAATGGCCACAGTATATGAATCGCCCCAAATCTAGATATTCCGATATGTGGGATGTTAACTTACTTTTTTGTGTTCGGCTTAATTGTGGGGTAACAATGAGTGATTTTAATCACTTAAATTAATATTTGCTAAGCTGGCAACACTGGTGTATCTGGTATCCTTTAGAAGGGTTTCGGATGTCAGGGCTCTTGATATCTCTGATATTCAATTTTCCCTTGTTGCTCATTATAATATTACAAGGCATACTAAGAGTGCATCTACTTTTGTTGAATTTCCAAGTTTGCCTTCATATTCAAAGCTATGTGTGATGAGATGCCTCAAGCAGTAAGTATAAATACCAAGGAATTGAGAACAACTTCTCTACTAATGTTGATTTCTTTATGTGAGCCATTTGCCACAGTGACATCAAACACATTTTCCACTAGGTTAGCAATTTGTACAAGTTATATACAATTAACTTGTTCCCACAGGAAACGTATATTAATTTGGAGAAACCCCTTCTCAGAGGCCCCATGAGATATTGAAGCGCTCTAGCCTTTTCCCACCCTTTATCAACATTTCTTAACTTAGTTTTACATATTTTCACTGTGCAAGACTGCCCTTAAAATATAAGTACTCACAAACACGTCCCTTCTGAATTACAACAACAAACACCGCAATGCCCCTTCCACCTAGCCCTGCAATTACAAAAATAAAAAATGTTCCCTCTCATAGTTGTTTCACTCTCATATGAAAAAACTATGGTTGTAACATTCCATGAATCCTAATACATTCAATCAGGATTTGTGAAATTGATTGTATGATTTGTTTCTGCACCCAAGTTCCACTATTTTGGGTAAAAATGTTGATCTTTAGTAAGTACTGACTACCAGGAATTTAAGTGGGCTGACAGGGTGAGGGGCAGTTACACTGCTGTGAGGGCTTATTATGTTGCTGGGGGCATGCCGGCTATTGCAGCGTTTCTAAATAAAGAATGCAAAAACACATTAATTAGAGCGTGTTTCAAGCATACTTTAAAACAATTTCTTTTGACATTGCTTATTTGGAAGAAAACACTCAATATCCAGTCTGGCCCTGCCTTTTGTTTTTAGCATTAAAGGAAAGGGGACACTGTTGCTCCTACACCAGGTTGAGAAGGAGTACAGAAACATTGTATGCAAAGAATAAAAGCTATAGGGTCTGAGTTTTTATAGCATACTGCAGAATATAGCCCAGCAAAGACAGTGGCATGAATACCTATGAAGTACAGTTTACATGATGAGCACTTATAAAGACATGATGTTTTAAACAGAAAGACTCTACTGACAAATGAGCAACCACAGTCAACAAGTATGCTGTTTCTGCAAAGCAGCTGTACTACAGCTCTAGTAACAGACTGGCAGAGCTACCATCAAACTGATGGGGTTGCCCTGTTTCCCTTAGAACCCGGGTATATAGGTGGTCATTATGACTTTGGTGGTCTTCCTTGAAGACCACCAGAGCCACGGTTGCCAGAAGACCGCCAGTGCTGGGCTGGGGGTCTTCCGCCCACCATGTTACGGGTACTGCTGGACTTCTGCCACACATTTGGGTGGAAATCCAGAAGTATTCGTGCTGGCAGGAGAAGGCGCTGGGGCGGTTCCACCACCGGGCTGCCCCACCAGTTGGACACCACCCACCTTATTATGAGCAATAATATGGCTTGGCAGTGTCCTGATGGCGAGGCACCCCTTCACGTTCCCTGCTGGACTACCTCCTTCCCGTACCAGGTAAGTTGATCACCTCACAGGAGGAGAGGGTGGGAGGTGTTGTGTGTGAGTGTGTGTTGTTTGAGTGTGTGCATGAATGTGTGTATGCATGGTTGTCTGCACCTCTGAATATAGAAGTGAGTGCGTGTATACATGTAAGTGTGTATCTGTATGCGAGTGTGAGTGTTGTGGTAAATGCATGTTTGTCTACGTGTGAGAATGCTTGTTTGGCTGGGTATGATTATGCATTGTTGAAAGTGTGTATGAGTGCTGAGGTGAATGCGAGTATGGATGTGTGTGAGTGAATGCGTGTATGTAAGTGTAGATGAATGAATGTATTTGTGGTGGGTGTGGGTGTCTGTGTGCATGTGCATGTATGTGGGGTGGGAGAGCTGTGTCTGGAGGGGGTGGTGGCAGGGGGGCATGAGTGCTGTGCCTGGACGAGCGGTAGGGGGGTTTAATGCTTGCTGGGGGTGGGGGTGTCATCAACTGGTGACAGGGAAGAAATTTCCTGTCACCGGTAGCCTTTCTGCCAAGGTTTACGTGGTGGTGCTACCGCCGTGTAAACCCTGGTGGAAAGATGGATTCTAATACCGCCGCCGGTCTTCTGTGGTACGCCAGGTCGAAGATGCTCATCTCTGGCCCGGCGGCTCCAACCGCCATGGGGGTATGAGTGGAGATGTGTCAGGTTATCAGCCGCCAACCCGCCATAATCATAATGTGGCAGTCTTCACCGCCAATTCATTGGCAGTGAAACTGCCCCTTTACCCTGGCAGTCAGAAGACCACCAGGGTCACAATGACCCCCATATTATTAAAGCCTACAATGCGTTCTGTCGGGTATTGCAGTTACTTTGCATGCAAAAAAGTGTTGTATGCAACACACCTGTTTTTTTAATTCAGTCGCTATAGAAATTAGCTGTAAAGGTCAAAAGGGGTGGAGACATGCATCACTCATTTCTCTTTGGACACTGTAAACAGTACACACTAAACAATAATGAAAATGACAACACACCACAATAATCATACACATATTGTATATTCACAATTTCATATATAATAAATGCTGTAAAAATCTTTGATGCACAATTATTTCACTGAGGCTGTCACACAATACATATAACAACAAAAAATGGAGAAATAATCAAAATTATATTACACTGCTAAAGTGTCATGAAAGTGACTAAGGGGGGGTTTAAAAAAGTATTTCTAATGCCTGTTCTCTCAGTGATATACAGTTTCATCAGTGTGACAGCCCCAGGGAAACAATCACTTTCTAAAAGTGTCATTTCTAAAATAATAATATTAAATCTAACTTCATCAGTAAGCAGGATTTTCTATTACCATTCTGGCCATACTAAACATGACCGGGCTACTCCTTACAGATCAGAATCTACAACTTAAAAGTTTGTAGGGCAGTTCTATTGCTGGCCTATGAGGGCAGCAGTCCTCACAGTAGTGGAAAACAAATTTGTAAGTTTTCCCCTACCAGGACGTGTAAAACAAATAAGTGCATGTCTTGCCTTTTACTTTCATAGCACCCTGCCCTATGGGTTACCCAGGGCCTATCTTAGAGGTACAAGAGTTTTAAGGCTTGGCAAATAGTTTTAAATGCCAATTCGAAGTGGCAGTGAAACTGCACACACAGGCCTTGCAATGGCAGGCCTGAGACATGGTTAAGATGCTACTTATGTGGGTGGCACATTCAATGCTGCAAGCCCACTAGTAGCATTTAATTTACAGGCCCTGAGCACCTTTGGTGCACTTTACTAGGGACTTACAAGTACATTAAATATGCCAATTGGGCAGAAACCAGTGTTACAATGTGTAAGGGAGAGAGCACATGCGCTTTAGCACTGGTCAGCAGTGGTAATGTGCGCAGAGTCGTAAAATCAGCAGAAATAGGGGCAGAAAATTGGAGGGAGGCAGGCAAAAAGTTGGGGGATGACCACCGTAAGGCTGTCAGGTTTAACAGTTAGAAGTTCATCATACTAAAATGGAAGTTAAAATAAGAGTTTAACTTCTGTCCATAAAGGAGGGGTTTCAAGAACATCATTTGGTATAAATGATTTGGTTTGAATTAAAAAGAAAGTGGTGTGAAAATTAGGAAAATTAACTCCACCTAACTCTTTGGACTTAGGAAGAGACACCTGAGGTTTTTTAGAGTTCCATAAAAATGTAGACAGGATTTTACAAATTGACTTAAAATAATTGAATTTAACTTGTAAAGGAATGTTAGCTAATATGAAAAGAACAACTGGTATGAGCATCATTCTGATATAATCCAATCTTCCCCACCAAGTTAAAAACAAGGGATTCAGTCTGGATGTAAAAGATTTAGGTTTTGTACTAATTAAATCTAAATTACAAACAATTGTTTTAGTGTTGTTTGTAAACCATAATCCTAAATATTTTATTTTCTCTGGAGTCCAAACCAAATGTGTACAACAACTTTATGCCAAAAGCAAAATTTATGAAGAGACAGTATTTTTCACCCATATAAGAATTACGTTTATAACCAGAAACCGCTGTAAATGTATGTACTGCATTTTGAAATGCTGGTAAAGAGGAAAACAAGTTACGTACAAACAGTAAAATGTCATCAATATACCCCATCATTTTTACCTGTTTCTTTTTGTATTGGAACCCTTCTATAGCAGGGCTTTGTCGAAATATACGTAAAGAAGGTTCTAGAGCAAGATTGAAGAGTAATGGTGATAGACTAAACCCTTGCCTAACTCTTCTGTGCAATGTGAAGGGAGAAGATACCTGACCAGTACCAAATACAGATGCTTTTAGGAATGAATATGAAAAAGGTAACAAATTGAGGCCGTATGGGTCAAAATCAAACCACTGAACTCAAAAAGAAAAGACCAACCCATACAATAAAATGCCTTTTTCGACATCAAAGGATATAACAACTAGTGATTGTTTGTATATAAGTGACTTACTTAATATGTTAAAGTAAAGTCTAGGATTATACAATAAATGTCTACCTTTAATTAACCCCATTTGTTTTTTTCAAATCAATTTAGGCAATGAATGATCTAGACAGTGTGTAATACGTTTTGCAAAAACATTATAATCTAAATTAAGTAAAGATCTAGGCCTATAATTTTACATTATGTAAATTCTTTACCTATTTGGGTAGAATACAAAATAATTTTCCTGAAATTTGCCTTTTTCATATTTATTATTTATAAAAGTTGAAAATAATGCTATTATTTTGGGTACTAATTGCGTTGACAAATGAAGAAAAAATTCTATAGAAAATCCCTCAGAACTTGGAGTTTACTCATTTATGATCATATTCATTGCAGTAAGAATTTCCTTATAAGTGTTTCCTTCCTCCATCCGAAAGAAATCAATAGAAAAATCATGTTCTTCTTGAGTAGGTGCCAAACATTATGCAAGGGAATAAAGAGTGGGAATTGATTCAGTTGTATATAATTTATAATAATTATGTGTTCATTCTTCCAAGATCTCAGAATCTTTTATTAGAGAGATATTATTACCTATTTGTATGTTAATTAAATAATTCATTTAGAAATTTTGTTTTTGTTTATGCTCATATTTCTTCATATTACGCAAGAGTTAGGTTGTCTTTTGATTATTTACTTTCAGTTTGTAAGATGCATGTGACATTAAATGTGAGGCGCTACATCTGGAGTCATTCAATAGGAAAAAGCATCCACAAATATTTCAAATCTTTGTTTCAATTTGATATCAAGGAAGAGAGAGTTGTTAAAACTCTATCTTTAAAAAAAATAAAAAAAAAGAATATCTATAGCCATAATAACTGAAGCATGATCAGAAATTGATATGGATCCAATTTCTAAAATTGTGAGACATGAAGAAAATGTTTTAGAAATAAATAAATGATCTATCCAAGACTTGGAAAAATGCCCCAGGGAAAATAAAGTATATTCTTGACCCAGATTACAGAGGCTTTAAGCATCCAACAAAGATCTCTGATTTAAGGCTGACCGAAATTGTTTGTGAACAGTTGTTTTGGAATTACAATCAGTAAAAGGATCCATAACAAGATTATAGTCCCCACCAAAAATCAAAAAATCATTCAAAATAGGAATCAATGTATATGCCATATCAGAACCAAAATGTATATCAGGTTGTGAAAGTGTGTAAATGTTAAAAATCAAATGGAGTATTGATAAGCAATCTTTCAATAATCCATCTATCACTGTCATCACAATCTTGAGAAATGCAATGAACTTTCAGAGATTTTTGCATAAAATAGCACCACATTTTTTGTTTTTACCAGAGCCTGGAGTTGAAAAGACCAGCCTCACCCAAATAATATCAAATGTTATACAAATCTCTACTGTAATCAGGCTGGTGCAAAACTTTTGATACTACCATTTTTTCTTCCCTGCAGTTGCTGACGAATTTCTGCAAGAGAATACGATCTTCATATGGAATTGTGTCATTATTATAGGTGGCTTTAAATGACCAAGGATACAAAAGTCCATATCAGGCATTAAGAGATCTGAGAGCTGGAGGCATCTACAGGAAACTTATATATTGATTAGCAGTAGCTTTAGCATAGACTTGTGAATAAAATATAAAGTAGATCTTAGCCGTGAAATCCGCCCTCTACTTTTTGCTGCCTGAAAAAACATCAGCAAGTCAGTATACACAAGAAACAGAAGAATGACTCCTCTAGGTTTCAAAGAGGGGGATGTAGGATTTGGTGTGTAACCCAATCTGTGAGCCCTTTGGATGTTAAAGGAGGTGGTCGCTGGTAGTTCAAGGACTTTAGGAATGAAAGACAAAAAAAATTAGATATGATCAGAGCCTTCTAAACATTCCACCAATCCATACATTTGTGAGTTATTGTGACGGTTTTAGCTTTCAAGATATTCAGCTTGATTTTTTATATAATGAAATTCTGGTTGCAGTGATTTAAGTTGGTGAGGAGTGTCTTGCAGGCTGTAAAATTTAAGTTCTATATCAGTGGTCCTGTTTTCCAATGAAGAGCATTTATCATCCAGCATTTGTAGACATTCGTTAGTTTCCTCCATATAAGTTTAAGGATGCATTTTTCCTGCAAAATAATTTCCTTTGTAATAGGAAATGAAGATTTAACTGGGAAAGGAGGATCTTTTTAAATGTATTTGTGCGGTGTTAGATTTATGGTAGCTACGCACATTTTTGCTGTTCTTGACTTCAAAGTACCATTCATCTGTTCTACCAGTCCTGATGCTTCAGGACGGTAACTACAATGCAGCTTTTGTTCAATGTCCAATGCAGCACACAAGAGCTTAATCACCTCATTGTCGAAGTGTCTAGCCCTATCTGATTCCAAAGAGACCGGAAAACCGAACCTGGGTATTAGCTCTCTAAGCAATAGTTTTGCAACTGTGAGGCTGTCATTCCTACGTGTGGGGTAAGCTTCAATCCAGTGGCTGAAAACACACACAATCACCAACACATACTTCAATCCTCCACACATTGGCATTTCAATAAAATCCATTTGCATCTTGCCAAATGGACCTCCAGCTCTCCCTATGTGGCTCATAGTTACCACAGTCCCTTTTCCGGCATTCATCTGTTGACAGATGATGCACCTGTGACAGGTAACCTCTGCGGCATGTCTGAATTTTGGGTTGAACCAGTCAATTTTGAACAATCTGATCATTGCATCTCTCCCAAGATGTGCCTGTCCATGATAAAGCCTCGCAAATTGTGACAAGAGACTGTTTGGTAAGACTAGTTTCCCCTCCTCTGAGACCCACAAGTCGTCAGCCCTCTGTACACATTGCATTCTCTGCCAGGAGCATTTCTCCTCCCTACTTGTACGACCCTGCAGTGATTTCAGCTCATCTAATGTGTCAACAACTCTTAACGCAAAATTCAAACATGTCTCATTTTCAGTTTGCGGTAATAGTTCCCACTGATCCTTAAAAGATATACAGTTCAATGCGCAAAACCTTGCAACTTGATCTGCATAGCCGTTTCCCATTGACACAAAGTCTTGTGACTTGACATGAGCATTTCATTTCACCACGGAAATTTCAAGAGGTAACTGAATTGCATGTAACAAATCCTTAATTTGTTCACCATTTTTAACTGGAGAACCAGAAGAGGTCATAAAACCTCCCTGTGACCACAGTTGGCCAAAATCATGTACAATGCCAAATCTGTATCTGCTGTCCGTATAGATAGTGACTTTCAGGTTTTCAGCTGCGTGACATGCCTTAGTAAGGGCAATTAACTCAGCCACTTGAGTGGAATACACTCTCTCAAGCCAGGAATCTTCAATGATACCAGCTATGGTACACACAGCATAACCAGCTCTCAGTATTCCAACTGAGTCTCTTAAACAGGATCCATCAACAAACATAATGCAGTCATTTTCTTTTAACTGCGTATCTTGAATGTCAGGTCGGGGTTTGGTACTTAGTTCTGTTACCTCAAGACAATCATGCTCCACCTCCTCTTCATTATTAATTTCAGTACTTTCAACAGGAAGTAGAGTTGCCGGGTTCAATACAGTACACCGCTTCAAGGAGACATTTGGTGATCCCAAAATAATTGTCTCATATCGAGTAAGTCGGGCATTTGTCATGTGCTGGGTTTTAGTTCGAGTCAACAGAATTTCAAATTAATGTGGAACCATTACTTTTAGGGGATGTCCCATCACATTGCCTTCACACTGTGTGAGGCTTTGACCAACTGCTGCAACTGCGCGCAAACAACCCGGTAAGGCTGCTGCGACGGGTTCCAAGGTAGCTGAAAAATACGCTACAGGGCGGTTTGCACCTCCATGGACCTGTGATAAGACAGACAAAGAACAAGCATCACGTTCTTGACAAAACAGTAGAAAAGGCTTTGTGTAATCAGGCATACCTAAAGCTGGTGCCCTGCATATGCACTCTTTTAATTCCATAAATGACTCAAGCTCTTCCCTAGACAAAGCTATGGTGTACGGTTCATCCTTAGTTTCTTTGCCTGTCAATTTTGTTAATGGTTTAGAGATAATCGAAAAGTTGGGAATCCACTGGCGACCGTAGCCCACCATTCCCAAGAACATCCTTACATCTCTTTTTGTTGTCGGGGGGTTCATCTGTAGTACGGCTGTCACCCTTTCTTTTGATATTCTCATGGACCCCTTCTGAATCAAGTGTCCTAAATATTTCACCTCTTTTTTACAATATTGCAGCTTCTTTGGGGACACTTTATGTCCGTTGTTTCCTAAATGGTTCAACAAGGCAATTGTGTCATACCTACAGTCATCTTTAGTTCTGGATGCGATCAGTAAGTCATCAATGTACTGCACTAGAGTTGAACTAAAAGGCAATACTAACGACACCAAATCCTTCTTCAATATCTGATTGAAGATGGACGGTGACTCAGAAAACCCTTGAGGAATTCTGCACCAACTGTACACCTTGTCCAGGCACCGAAAAGAATGCTTGCGACAAGTCTACCACTGTGAACCATTCTGCATCACGTGGAACCTGGAACATGATTACTGCTGGGTTCGGCACTATGGGGCAACATTTTACTACAATCTCATTTATTTTTCTCAAATCCTGCACAATTCGAACCTTTCCACAAGGCTTTTTCAGACCTATTATTGGTGAATTACATGGGCTGCCCAATACCTCCTTCAAAACTCCCTGCTTTACAAAGTCCGCAATTATCTGCGTCACCTGAATGAGGACATCTTGTGTCATGTAGTACTGCGGTACCTGGGGGAACACTGCATTTGGCTTTATCTGTACTTTGACCAGTTCTACTCCTTTTATCAGTCCCACTTCCTTTCCTGTTAGAGCCCACACTTTCTCTGTCACTGTTCCCTGTAACTCAGCTGGTAAGTCAGTCACTGTAAGCATTGGGAATAAAGTTATCAAAGGGTAGTCTTCATTTGCAGTCTCCGTTTCTAATTCTGTAAATTGCCCATCATCCCCCTCATCATCGCTGTTTGTCTGCACTTCAATTCCATCATTGGAACAAGTAATTGAACATTTTGTTTTGCATAGTAAGGCCCTCATTCTGACCCTGGCGGTCTTTGACCGCCAGGGCGGAGGACCGCGGGAGCACCGCCGACAAGCCGGCGGTGCTTCAATGGGGATTCCGACCGCGGCGGTAAAGCCGCGGTCGGACCGGCACCACTGGCGGGGTCCCGCCAGTGTACCGCGGCCCCATTGAATCCTCCGCGGCGGCGCAGCTTGCTGCACCGCCGCGGGGATTCTGACCCCCCCTACCGCCATCCAGATCCCGGCGGTCGGACCGCCGAGATCCGGATGGCGGTAGGGGGGGTCGCGGGGCCCCTGGGGGCCCCTGCAGTGCCCATGCCACTGGCATGGGCATTGCAGGGGCCCCCGTAAGAGGGCCCCTAAATGTATTTCACTGTCTGCTGCGCAGACAGTGAAATACGCGACGGGTGCAACTGCACCCGTCGCACAGCTTCCACTCCGCCGGCTCGATTCCGAGCCGGCTTCATCGTGGAAGCCTCTTTCCCGCTGGGCTGGCTGGCGGTCTGAAGGCGACCGCCAGCCAGCCCAGCGGGAAAGTCAGAATTACCGCCGCGGTCTTTCGACCGCGGAACGGTAACTTGACGGCGGGACTTTGGCGGTCGGCCTCCGCCGCCCGCCAAGGTCAGAATGAGGGCCTAAGTCTCTTCCCAGTAGGGACACGGGACTTGAGACGCAGACTACAAACTTATGCAGTCCCTGGAAGTTTCCAATCTCAACTTGCACCGGATCTGTAATCGGATTTGTCAAGTACTGGTTTGCCACTCCTACCACTCTTATGGTACGCCCTGAAAGTGGCAATTTTGGAACCTCTGCACTTCTAACTGTAGAACGTGTAGCTCCGGTATCCACCAAGAATGAAACCTTGTGACCCATCACCTTTCCCTCTACATAGGGTCCCCTCTGATCTACTTCTAGGGAAGCTGCAACCCTGTACTCTTCACTGTCTGAACTGTCATCCAGCCATTCCTCATTCATTCCATCTTCACCACGCAATGGGAATTGCTGTACTGTGTTATTCTGGCTCACTACTTGACCTGTGACCTGCTGAGGAAGAATCACCTGTTGCTGTCCCATTGGAGCTAAAGGCAGTTGCATTTGCTGTCTAGGTACCATGGGAACCTGCTGTTGTACTTGCTGCATTTGTGCTGGTTGAACATGCAGCATTTGCATTTGCTGCATGGGCTGTAACCCCTGCATCTGAACCATGTTATTCTGAAAGTTTTGATTCTGACCTCTCAATTTTGGACCTCTCATGTTTTGAAATGTACCAACATTAATGATTTGTTGAACAACACCATTATGCACCACATTCGGGCATTCCCGCTTCCAATGCCCCACGCCCACATACGCGTGACATGGTGACATCTTTTTCATCCCCTGTCCATCATTTTGAACTACAACAGTATTCAAGTCCGGAACGCGATTCACAAAACCTCGACCTAGGCCTCTCGGTTGCGCCTGAATCACGCTATTCCCTTGCGGTTGCTGCTATACCATCTGCTGGATTCCGTTTCCTTGTATACCTGCCTGCGCAGCTTTTGTCTGCATCACCATCACTTTCTCCTTCAATTTTCTCTGCTTCAGCTCGATTTCATCACTACAGTATTTCACATACTGCAACACCTCATCAATCGGCTTCGCTTGCCAACAAATTAAATGATTTTTAATCATCTGGCTAACCTCTGGCCTCAGCCCTTCAACAAATCTAAACACAAGATGGTTCATATCTTTCGGTTCAATAGTCTCAGTATCGCTGTAAAGCTTGAACGCTTTCAATAACCTCTCATAGTAAGCATGGCTTGACTCTTTAACCTCCTGTGAGGTCCGGTCGATTTTCTGCCTATTAGTCACTTTCGGCAACACCTTTTGTTTAAAAAACTCAATGACTTTATGATAGTACTTCATCACTTCCTCAGATGGTGCTCCAGTTACCTTATCCCTTGCTGTCCTGTGTCGACCAGTCTACACCTCTCTTGCACTCAAGCCATAAGTCGGGCAGAACAATGATCTCAAACAAGGTATTCAAATCTTCCCAGAGACACTTTGCAAGCTTCACAAACCTATCTGTTTGCTGATACCACTCTATCGGCTTCTCCCTCAACCTGGGATAATCATTTGTGAATGACAGAATGTCTCCCCTAGTCCATGGTACATGGATTAGAACCCCACCAGCTGTTTCTCTCATCGGTAACATCTTTACTGATCCCGTATCTGGTGAAGCTTTAGCTTGATGCCGGACTGTCGCTTTCCTCTTTATCTCTTTTCTTTGCACATCTGCCTTCCCACTTTTCTAATGCTCCCCAGATCTGAGCACTTTGCAGTATTTCTTTCAGATGCGCTTTCATTCCGTCAGACCTCATGTGCTCAAAGTCCTTTGAATCAAAGTCTAATCTGTAGCTCCTTTTCAAATTTTTGGTATTCTCAATATCAATATTGTGTTTGTCTACCAGGTTCGCTAATCTCTGATGTACCTTACCTACTTCTTTAGTGATCTTAGGGCGCAGATATCCCAATTCTGCCTCTGTGTATAACTCTAATCTGTTTACCCCCATTGTTCCTTCCACTAATTCAGCAGCCTCCATGCCCAGTTTTACGAAGTTCAGGTACTCATGTCTCTCCAAACTTGCTGGCTTTTCTGCAGTTACTGTAGTCTTTTGTGAAGCATAGGTCTTCTCTAGCCACTCATTTAACTGTTGTACCGTAAAACCTTGCAGTGAAATATTCCCCGCATGCATCATTTGCGACTGTGAAGCATTCGTACTTATTGTCTGTGGGGTTAGCACACCTAACCCTGCCTGTCTCATTGCTTCCAACGGTGTTTCAACCGGGCTAAGGTTTAACAAGGACCTCAGTCTTTCAACTGCTTGTTCTCCCGGGGCCATTAACTGGGGAATTCCTATGGACCCTCTTCTTATTGTATCTTGAGTCATTACTCCCTGATCACACATACCAGGCTTACCTTGTGCATACAATGGCACCGGTGGACCAACAGTAATTGGTAGCGATATGGCAGCAGGTGTCTGACCTGGTCCAAAACTCTGTGGAGCAGCAACTCCAAAAGTTTGATTCTCTGAAGCCGGGGCAGGTACTAATGGAGGTCCTGCCGCTGGATTATACCTTGGTATCAGCTGTTGCTGCGGCTGGGGCAGCAATTGTGGTGTTGGCTCAATCTGCACTAACCTTGACTTTGTATATATCGGGTCTGGCGGCACTATCAGATTTTTAGTAGTCTCTAGTACTGGGACGTCTGGATAGATTCTCTGTATCTGCGGTGGAGGTTGCAACTGTATCTGCATGTCTGGCGCAGTGGGTACACTGACACCATTTTGTGTTGAAACCGTTTCACTAGTCTGCGCTGTATCAGTGACTCCCTTCTCCTGTGTCTGGTTCCCAGGATCCAACCTAGTGCTCGGGACATTGTCGCTTACCGCATAAGGTGGCGGGCGATCATGCAGTATCCGATTTAGGAACTCTTCCTCGTCTGAATCATCTTCATCTATCCAAGACCTCTTGGTCTCTTTAGGCTTATTAGAGTCCTTGTCTGTCTTACAGGTGGCTTTCTTCCCCTGCGCCTCGTCTCCTTGTGCTATTGCTGGGAATAATTTGAGTCTGTCAACTATTCCCCGTCTCCACATTTTGCTCTCATTATCCCATCTAGCTTCCGCTAAAGTCTTTTCTGCCCTTTTTATTCTCATTTGGAATTTTTCTTGTCTCTGTTTAATAGCCATTAAATCCCAAATTGCTAAAGCCTCGTACTGAGCTGGCCTCGGAGGTGCCTTCTGTACACATAACATCCACCTCAAATTCTCTAGAACTCTCTTATTGAACGTTCTGTGCTCCGGAAACGCCAAACATCCCTCCTTTTCCGTTAATTTGTGCCACTGTTTCATCCATAAGCAAGGTGCGACACCCATTTCCTCCATAACTATATAAGCTGGAGTACCCTCAGGCGGTGTAGGCTCCCCTTCACTCGCCATAATGTATGCGTCTCCTTTCAGAGCGCTCTTAAAAGCTTTGACAAAGTTCATCTTTGCGTCTTTTCTTTTGTTTGTATTTAATCAAAATTGACTTTAATTCCCAGGACACTGTTTACCTACCTTTCTCTACCTATTGCCTCTCATGGACGGCAGCCAATCCGTGTGTGACCCCTCTCGGCGACTGACCTATCTCAGCACGGCACCACTGATGTCACACTCACACACTGCAGCTGACAATGTCTTGCGGCTCGTCCGCCCCTCACTGGATTCACACCAAACTAATGCAAAATTACTGCAAGCACCTTTAACAACAACAACAACTCAAATTTGCCGGCTTACTACAGGAAGGGTAACACATTCGCTTCAGAACTTTACAGAGATTTCACTTGAAGCCTCGGTCGCTACTCTCTCCTTCTCAGTTCCCGCACACCCGCAAGCAGAATTCGACCCGCAAATCCTACTCTCGACTTGTCAATGGTTCGCTCTAGTGCACTTTAGAACTTGCCAAGTCTCCATTGATGGTTTCATACACACAATTGACTCAATCTTGACTCGTCAACCACGCCCGATTGACCTAATTAAACCGCAGAAATTACAACATAAACCCAAGTGTCTCCTACACTTGTCAATATACTCCGGAGTCTTAGACCACGACGGGTCCGTACATTAACAACCAACCACGTGGATAATTTTTTAGCACAAAGCGCCACACTCACATGAAGTACTCAGACTTCCCTACTCTCATACTGTGGAGTACGCCCACTCCTACTAAAACAACAATACCTGGCCTAAATACACACAAACTTCACAAATCACCTGCAAACTGCATAAGCTGAGCAAGCTCAAATCCTACACCACACATTCTAAACCGCCAAGAACATCCCCAACTCACTTAGGCAGGCTCCAATATCCCAGGAAAGTCATGGTGAATTTAGAAACGCATCATACCTCCAATTTGCATTATCTCAGAAAAACAATTTAAACAATAATTCTCCGTCCTAGGGCCCCAAAGGGCCAAACCGTCGCTCTGCTACCAGAACTGTTAACGCGTCCCTTTATGATAATTTATTACACATCAGGACTCGTTTTAGGCCAATGAATCTTTTGACCCAGTTGAGAGACACCTGAGATAGCTAATCAATATGTCAATCAATACATCAATAATGTCATCAATATTTATCACAACAATGCATTTCACTTTGGTCAAAGAAATTAATCTATTCAAGACACCACCATGACCTGTCAGTCATGAATAAGCACACCAGTTTAGTAGAAGTTTATGAGTTTTATTCCCTATTAGTTACAATTCTAAGAGCAAATGTGTTAATCTTAAAACCAAGAAGCAAAGTAGCATAGTCACAATATGGCAACTCTGATAAGATTTCATCAAAGCAATAATCACGAACATCAGAACATATCACGGCGTGAACATAGATAAATTTTAGCAGAATGTCATTAGCGCGTCAGTTCAACAAAGCATAGATTCAGTTGTTTGTCTATTTGCGTCAATTTAGTGAACTCCTGTCCTAACCACTGATTAGCATTGGCATGTTGGGCTTCATGCAAAATGATTTAGAACACCAATTTGGAAAACATCTAGCTATGGTCTCTGTCAAAAGTAAGCAGTTGGTAACTAGAAAGGAAAAGCAAACAGACAAATCACATTTCTATTGTCATAGTTACCCTCCAAGGATTAGGTCAGCACTCAGGTTCAGTCTTCGTCTTCAGGACATCAGACAAAACACCATCAATCGGAACTCAGCTCCAGGGTAAAAGGGGGCACTTCCCTCATAAGGAGGTAAGCGTAAAATGGGCAATCTAAGGGCAAGGATGGTTCTAAGCACCCAATAAGTCACCAAACAGAGTGACAAAGTTTCTGGATAAAATCAATAGCATTCCCTACCTAATTCTAAATGGCTCCCCGTGTCATGGGTTTTTATCCCTTTTTCTTTGTACATTCCCCTAAAATGTAATTGGTCGTTGGTTATACCCCACTATCAGACATTTTATTGGTCTTCATAATTGACGTCTTCAGAGGTGGCAGGTCCAGTATGATTTCATCCTTCTGTAATTCTTTGCACATCCTTTGGTCAGTAACTTCATTGTCTTCACTGGTTTGAATGACCTTGTACATTAATCTACACTGTTTCATTTCATTTTAATATTTTCTACCAGCAATGCGGAATTCATGGGAAAGGGTCTAGTATGGTTACATTTCAGCTTCTAGTTTGAAGAAAACAAGAGGTTATGTCCTTTTGCGAGTCAGCACACTGCAAGATAGGAAAAATACATTACAATGAGAGCCAAGCAGCTAAGCTTCGGCTCATGCTAATGTAAGGCCTACAAGGATTTCAGCACAAATTCAATAACATAATGATTAATGATTAGTATAGAACCTATTCGATATAATATTTTATAAACATTTTAGTCATCATTATTAGTCCACGTATACACTGACGGCCACTCCCCGTGGTCACATTCCTAGTGCATGTTATAGCAAATTAAGTTAATACATCTTCTATATGGCATTATCACACATTAATTCATAAACATTTCATGTTAATATAGATTATATATGTTACGCTCTCTCACCTTTAAGGAGCCAGCTGCCTTTGAATGGGTAGTAAGCAGTAAAGTAGACGAGGCGGAGGAAGGAGTAGAATCAGAGTTTTCCAAATCTTTTAGCAGGATTGAGAAATGATCTTGGTTTGAGAATGTAGAGGTGCAGGATTGCAATGGGGCAGGGAAAAAATAAATTTCCCATTATGTGTCTTTCCCATACAGAGACTAAAAACACCTGTATTCCAGATACACTTGAACACTGTTATTGATGAAGGAATGCTCTGTACACCACTGGTGAGATGCCCAAAAGAAGTTGCAGCTAGAATCTGAATTATTAATTATTAGCTATCTTTAACCACTGACTTGTCGATACGGAGAAGCACACCGATCTATATTAGCATAATGGTAGAAAAAAGTGCCTGAAGATGGACGAAAAGCATCTTAAATAAGAAGAAATTTGCTGCGTTGAACTCTATCAGAAAGCTTTCAGAGAAACACAAAATGGCACGTGCAAATCCCTCATTTATCGCACCCTTGACATGCTTAAAAGAAAAATGATAAAACAGCTCCACCGACTCCATAATAAAAGGGGTGAGAGGTATTCTTCCTCCATTGTCCTCCTAACAAACTATTACTTCACAAATGATTTGTGTGTCAGGTAAACCAGGCTCACTGCCAAGCAGGAAACAGCTCAGAATCAAGGTAAATGTTTCCCACAACATTGTCTGGTGCTTTTTCAATGTTGTGTGTATAAGAAGCTGCCCGGGGGTCACCCTTCTCCTCCACTCGTTCAGGATCCACGGTATAGGGCGGTCATCTTGAAACAGCATCAAGCAATACCCCCAATGAGAACATGATAGTCATATGCCTGAAAAGTAGGATGACTGGGAAAGAAGATAATGCCCACTAAGCGGTGTATATGATAGAAATGATTTATATAGTAAACTGGCTAATGCAGATGCTCACTCCCCAATTTAGAACATTTTTTATTTAATTCCTTATGGTAAAATATGAATTCACTGATGATAGCTTGAAGACTTCAAAATGTTACAAAGTGGCAGGTAATTGGTTAACAGTATTCACTGGCTTCTTACTTGAAGAAAGCCCACATCGAAGAATTTTCCATTTGTCATAAAGTTAGTTACATTCTAAAAGTAATGTCTTGGGGTGTAGACTGAATGAGAAGATGGGCAAATAGAAATTGGGACAGCTAATTACTTGTGTGTATTGTTCACATTCATTGCGTGTGGAAATCACAAAATTAAAAGTATACATTTTATGTATGCATATCAGAACATATTTAAGAAAGTGCAAGGTTGTACCCTGCCAATAGACACATTACTTTGCTTCATCCTCCATCATAAGTAGAAAGTAAACCATTTCTATGGACATTTTCATATTGGAAGCATTGGTTTCCCCGTCTGTCATCTCTCAACCCATTTCACTTCACACCTACCTTTTTTTTTAAACTGTGCATTAATGGAACCTCTCATGAAAAGGTGTTGAAGAAAACATTAATTTTTCAGATTTAGAGTTTGATTTTTAAATTAGCTTCAGCGAATCAATTTAATCTTGATAGCATAGCACTAAGAAACCCAGCCAAAAAGAGTTGTGGGAGGACATGTTTTATCACATCAAAACTGTGTCTACAAGATTATAGGAATCCCTGTGGGTGACTGCCAGATAACCTTGTATCATTTTTGCAGAACTCACAGGCAGCAACTGGAGAATGATCTTGATATCAGCAATTAACACCTAATGAGTAGACTTTGAGCCATGCAACACTCTGCAGCTTTCCAGGGGGTTAGTGCTGTGGACAGACCAATATCAGAGAAAAATGCAGGAACTCACAGTATTTGTCCGGAAAAGTGGTTTATTTGTCATTGTGTGCATGGAATAGCAGTTTGTCGTCTACTTATATGTATGATATGCTTTGAAATCAGGGACTGTGAAGCTTCCAGAACATAGTGGCATGCATTTGTTTCTATAAATCTGCATGCTGTGTTCTGTTCTGTTATGTAGATTTGTAGAGCGTACTAACACCTGGGAGGTTATCCTGGCACAAAGCAGGTTTGAGTCTAGCCAAACCTAGGGCCCAGTGGGACTACTTGAAAAGCCAGGTCTTCATGTTCTTGTGGAATTGAATATGTAAGAGGAGGATCTTATGTAAAGTGGCAGGTAGGTCAATGTTTTAGGAGCAATGTAGGAGAAGGCCCGATCTGATTTTCCGTATGTGTGGGACATGTGAGAAGTCCGGACAAACAGAACTGTGTGGAAGGTTTGTGAAAGCAGATACAATTGTTGAGGTATGCTGGAAACCTGCTATATAATGCCTTGAAGGTATGGATGAGGAGCTTGAATTATGCCTGTTTGTGTATGAGGAGCCAGTATACTTCCTTCAGATATGCTGTAATGTGAATCAGAAGGTTGAGTGATTGTTGCCTCTGAGTTCTGAATGGTCTACAGATTTCAGGTGAGTTTTTGTTGATCCTTACACAAAGGCTGTTCCTGTATTTGAACTTGCATGTGACAAGGGTTTACATGACAGTTTTTAGAGGTGCTGATTGGGAACCATTCAAAACACTTCCTCAGCATCTTCAAGGTATGAGGCGGTGATGGCATTGGCTTGGGTAGTCATGTTGAGTTTGTTGTCCATGATGATCCCGAGGTTCTTGGCGTGAATGGTGGGAGTGGATCTGGTCCTAGCTCTGTTGCCTACCTGGTGGGGTCCCACGGTGAAGTGGTCTTCCCGAAGATCATGAAGAGGATGAAGTGAGATGTTTCTTGTGTGAAATTTTATATCTGTTTTCCTTTTATGAGCAAAGTGTGACACTTTCATTATTTTAAATTGTTTGAATGTTTGTGTTTTAACTGATTTGCATGTTTGTGATGCTGATGTATTAAATCATACTAAGGGGGTTATTTAAAAGTTGGCCCTGGGCATTTCTGGACATTCCACAAAAACAGTGGTTGACCTGTTGGGGAAGTCTGCCACTATGGAATTGTTGACCAGAGCCTCCGCTGACTTGACATGCTAGCAGACTAACCTCCAATTTATAAATGCCCCATAAATCTTGACTTTGGTTCATGATACTAGAGGTTAGACAAGTATCCTAATAAGCAGGGGCAGAGTCATGAATTGTGTACCACATGCAGTAGTAGCTGGGTGAAGAGGTATGAGTGTTTCACAGTATCCCTGTGCCATTGTACTTCCTTCTTGATTAGAGTAATAGCCCCTTAGTAAGACATGCTGCCTCATGTAGGGTGCCTTTACAGGGAAGTACTGTGGTATAAATGTGATCGCAGAGTGAGGGGTTTGCTCCATCTAGGTGCAAATGGGTAAATGTTTGGACTTCTGAGGGTAATTTCGTAGGGGGTACTATTTCACGTTATTTAAAAAGAAAAGTTGGTAATATTATTATTATTTTTTTTTTTTTTAGCAAGGTGTTCGTAAGCACAAATAAGTGTCAATAGTAAAAACAAGTGAATTTGTGTTCTGTGTCAGCTGGGCAGAAAGTTAATTTCAAAGAGCCAGGCTTTAATTTGTAATTGTGTGTTACGATTGTCAAACTGTAGAGATTATGGGCCTCATTACAAGTTTGGCAGTAGGACTGCCAACCCGCCATGTTGATGATCCTGAAAGACCACCCTGTTAACGGTCCTAAAAAGACCGCCATGTTGGTGGTCTTTCAAACCACCCAATTATGAGTCATGCAGGCAGGACTGCCAACCACCAACCAAAAAAGGCAGACCGTCAGCGGTGCTGCGGTCTGGAAATTGGCAGTCTGACCTCAAGCGCCGACAGCACTGTTCAATGAATTTGAAAACAACACAGCGGACACACATTATCACACTGGACACACCTGCAATGGACACTATAAAACACTCCCTTTCACAGACCACAATCCTTTGCATTTATACAGCAAGACATAGAATCCAGAATGATGTATGTCCACAAAATCCATATACTAGGCACCCCTTTTTTTTCTCACTATCCCACAGAACACCCTGCCCACACTTTTGCTGTCACACCCTTTTGCACTTCCCCTTTTTAGTAAGTTACTGTCACACGTTTTTTTTGTTTCACCATATAAGGGTCTAAAAATCCCAATTTTTCTTAAAATGAGTTACGAGTCACAGTGGATTAAATCATTATAGTAGAGCCACAATTGTTTGGAACACATGTCCGGCATACTCCTTTCAGTAGGGAGAATCAAAATGTGGGACAGGATCATTGACAGAGTAAATGCTGTAGGCACCACCTTGCGCACAATGGAGAACATTAGGAAGAGGTGGAATGACCTAAGGGGCAGGGTCCATTCTCTGGTCTCCAGGTACCAGCTGCAGGCCAGAAAGACTGGTGGTGGCCCTCCCAGTGCCCCATTACACCTCTTTCGCAGGGGAAAGAAGGTCTTGGTTGGCTATCCTGCATCCTGAGGGCTTGACAGGAATACCTTGGGGAGCGGAATCTGGTAAGTTGCAACACTAAAAATGTCACAAAAGTGCAATGTCATGCATGCTTATATCCCACCTTTTGCCTCATTTACTGTTACTCCACTCACCAGCCCAGTGCTGGCTTGTCCACATACCTTTATTGGACAACTCACATTTGTATAGTGTGTGTAGCACAAGGACTGACATTACTCCAACTTCCAGCAGGCACTGTTTCTATAACTCCAAACACCAGATCAGTGGTCACTTGCCCAAAATACCCATGCTTGTTATCTACCAACTTAAGGGTACACACCTGGGGAGATAACATTTGTCAAGTGTGTGTAATGCAGTGACTGACATGACTCCACCTCCCAGGAGGCATTGTTCTTATAACTCCAAACACCAGACCAGGGTTCACTTGTCCAAATACCCCTATTTGTTATCTATCAAATTAAGGGTACACACCTGGGGAGATAGCATTTGTCAGATGTGTGTAGTACAGGCACTGACATAACTACAACTCACAACAGGCACTATTTCTCTAACTACAAACACTAGCACGGTGGTCACATGCTATAATACATCTGTAATTGAACTCCAAATTACAGTGTACTCACCTGGAGGGAGAACATTGGTCATGTGTGTGCAGTAGAGAGAGTGACCTGACTGCAACTCATAGGAAGCACTGTTTCTCTAACTCCAACCACCAGCACATTGGTTACATGTCCCAATACATCTGTTTCACAATTATCAATTACAGTGTACTCACCTAGGGGATAACATTTGTATAGTAAGTGTAGTAGAGAGAGTGACATGACTGCAACTCCCAGGAGGCACTGTTTATATAACCCCAACCACCAGCCCAGTGTTCCCCTGTCCAAAGACACCTGTTTGTCAACTCCCAAATTACGTTTACTCACCCGGGGGGATAACATTAGTCAAATGTGTTAAGTAAATGGAATAACCTGACAGCAGCTCACAGAAGGCACTGTTTATCTGACTACAAATACCAGAACAGTATTCACTAGTCAAAAAACCTCTGTTTGGCAACTCTCAATGTAAGTTTACTCAGCTGGGAGGATGCCATTTGTGTAGTAGAGGGAGTGACATGACTGCTAAGACCAGGAGGCTCTGTCACTCTTACTCCACTCACCAGCCCAGTTTCTTTTTCTCCAAAGACTCCTGTTTGGTAACTCACATGTGAAATATACTCACCTAGGAGGATAACATTTGTCAAGTGTGTGTAGTATAGAGAGTGACATGACAGCAACTCCCAGGAGGCCCTGTTGCTATCACTCCAACCATCAACACCAGTGTTCTCTTCTCCGAATGTCCTTGTTTGGTAACTCACACATAAAGTATACTCAGCTGAGGGGATGCCATTTATCAAGTGTATGAAGTAAAGTGAGTGACATGACTGCTACAGCCAGGAGGCTCTGTTTCTCTAACCCCAAACACAAGCCCAGTATTCACATGCCCAAATGCCCATATCTGTTAACTCTCAACTGAAGTGTTCTCACTTGGGAGGATACCATTTGTATAGTGGTGGGAAGTAGAGGGAGTGACCGGAATGCAAGGCACAATAGGCTCCGTTTCTCTAACTCCAACCACAAAACCAGTGTCTACTTGCCCAAATCCATCTACTAGTGAACTCTCAAAGGAGGTTTACTTACCTGAGAGGATAACATTTGTCAAGTGTGTGTAGTATAGAGAGTATGACTGCAATTCACAGGAGACACTGTTTCTGTAACTCCAAACACCAGACCAGTGGACACTTGCTTGATAACTCTCAACTAAAGTTTGAGCACCTGGGAGTGACCAAGATGTGAATCATGTTCAACTCTGAGATGTGTCTGGCTTCCTAGCTCCATCTTGACCTCCTAACCCAAGATGAAACTATTGTGGACAGGAAGGACAGCTTAACCAGTGTGCAAAACAATGATCCCAAAGGCCTCAAGATGCATAACAAGAATGATATTGGCAGCAGACACATTCACACTGCACTGACCATATGATGACTCTCTCACATATACAACAAAATCCTGGGTCTGCCTGCATCACAATCAAGTAGGCCTCAAAATGTCAAAAACATATCTTGCCTAGCCACTGTTTTGCCTGCACTAGTGGCAAGATGGTATTCTAAGGCCATCCTCCCAAGGGCTAATGATCTGCAGATTTCAGCAGCTGCTTCAGTTAAAAAGATCCGGCATACTCTACAATGTCATGTCAATACAAACAATACCAATGGTATGTGCCACAATAGGATTAACTACATCTTAAATTTGTTCAAGGTCTCTGCTTAATGTAATGTTAAACTGTTGGAGGTAGATTGCATAATACAACCAGTAACATTGTATCTTTCACATCAACAGGTTGAGCTGCCACTGGGCACACAATGGTCACAGAAGAGACTGCCACTGCCCCCCTAGATGAAGCTCTAAATGAAGAAGACAATCCTGGACATCTGGCCGTGTAGGAAGGTTTGGTCAGACACCAACCATGAGTTTCACTTTGTCCACATCAACACCTCCCAGCCTGGTTTCCTCAAAATTACAGGCAGCCAGCCGTCCTCCATCCTGTGTACCAAGCTCAGTGTCTACCATCTCCTGCCCCCCAGTCCTGGATCATGAGTTGCAGTGCAACACTTTTGACAGTGAGGTTCCAGGACCCTGTGGGAGAAGGCACCCGCTGGCAAGTGCACAGACTTGTGGGGGGTAGGGGGCATGGAAAGGATGCTGTGGGTCAACAGGGTGAGTCTACTGGAGCTGCTCCTGTCCAGGACACCTTCAGCCAAGATTTGGGAGTCTATCAGGAATCCCAAGGCCTGATGGGCCAGTTCGTGACCGATCTCCAGGAAATCCAGCAGCTACAGAAGAACATGCATAGGGACATGCGAGAACAGATGGAGGCCCACAATGCAAACATGGAATCCCTAACAGGGATGATGAGGGACATACGCACAGTCCTGAGCAGGCCTTTTCAAAACCAATCTTCCCCTTCCTTTGGCTCATCAACACCAGGCAAATCTACATTGGTGCCAGTTATTGGGACGGAGGCCCTGCCAGAGGAAGAACCTGCCCCAGGCCCCCCTGTCTCTGATCCCCCCATGCAGGTGGGGACATACAGCAAAGAATCCAGAAGGTGCGGATGGCAAGACACCCACCACTGCCAGCAAGTGACATCTTCCTAAAGGACCTCCTTTGTGTGCCACATGTTTACTCTGTTGACTGATCTTCAACCACCTACCAGTTCCAAAGGAGGAGTACTCTAGACTTTGGACACCTACTCCAGTAGGTGAAATCTACTCCAATGATGGAGTAGTGCATCTACTCCAATGATTTTATTCACCATGCCTGACCCCTTCACTTTACTTTTTTGTCCTTTCCATCCAAATTGTATTTTCTGCATCAGCATTGAAATAAATTCCTTCATTACAAACTCATTGTCTGCTTGCTTAATTTCCACATTTTACTATAAAGATATGTAAGACCATGTCAAAGTACATATTCCAAGGTACAGCCCCCAGATCATGGGAGAAATGGATTTGTCAGACTTTGTCCTGTAGAATAGGCAAACATTAAAATGGATGATGTCACCAGCTCGAGCATTCTCACATACCACACAAGAGTAATCCAACACCACATAATCCAAGATACAGACAGAAGGCAGTACAACAGCCCCTGATCACATGCCCATCATAATCCAATTTCCCATGCATCTGGTGGTATGACACAAACGTGTCAGTGTTGTGGCACAGACACTATGGGGGTGATTCTAACCCTGGCGGGCGGCGGAGGCCGCCCGCCAGAGTTCCCCCCTCCAGAATACCACACCGCGGTCAGAAGACCGCTGCGGTTATTCTGGGTTTCCCACTGGGCTGGCGGGCGACCGCCAAAAGGCCTCCCGCCAGCCCAGTGGGAAACACCCTTCCCACGAGGAATCCGGCTCCGAATGGAGCCGGCGGAGTGGGAAGGTGCGACGGGTGCAGTTGCACCCATCGCGAATTTCAGTGTCTGCAAAGCAGACACTGAAATTCTTTGTGGGGACCTCTTACGGGGGCCCCTGCAGTGCCCATGCCATTGGCATGGGAACTGCAGGGGCTCCCAGGGGCCCCACGACACCCCATACCGCCATCCGGTTCCTGGCGGGCGAACCGCCAGGAACAGGATGGCGGTATGGGGTGTCTGAATCCCCATGGCGGCGCAGCAAGCTGCGCCGCCATGGAGGATTCATCTGTGCAGCGGAAAACCGGCGGGAGACCGCCGGTTTTCCTCTTCTGACCGCGGCCAAACCGCCGCGGTCAGAATGCCCTGCGGGGCACCGCCAGCTTGTTGGCGGTGCTCCCGCCGACCCTGGAAGGACCGCCGGGGTCAGAATGACCCCCTATGTCCTGCAGTAATGAAACACATCTACAGTTACATGTAGGTCATACAAAAAGAGTGTTTAGCCTATGTAATGGGAAAATGGATTGGGTGCAATCTATGACTACATATTTAATGCCCACATGATGACACACCTAATGCAATCGGCCCACCATAGCACAGAAATCAAGTCCAATTTGCACTTCTGACCTTCCATCCAAACACTGTGCAAGATGTCTTGGCCCAGGTCTCATACACCGAAAATCTGTGACCTGTGACATTACCTGGAACAATCCATGTCTACTTTGTATGTCAGAGCATCATCAGATACCTGCCAATGTCACAGCTCTGAAATGCCCACATGAGGATGTCATATTGTACCTGTACAAAGACAAAACAAGGAGTATGGGCTTGAAAACATACCTATTATATGAATCACATTGTAGCAAGCATCTGGAAATATAATTACATTGCAAGGAAACCAACACAATCAAGGCAACATAAACAAGGTGGGAATATGGCAAAAGCTAACTCATCAAGCAGCCTTTGGCTGAATATTGCAGAGTATCAGCTTCCTAGCTATTTCCAAAACACTCAACTCCACACATTCTCATAACTGTAGTTCATTGTACAGTCATTACATCACATGACATACTTACACTCATGAAAAGTAGCTGTTGATGAGATCTTCCTGCAAGTCAGCTGCTTACTCTTCACCACTGTCATCCTCACTTGGCATTTCAGGAGTCTCTCCCGGTGGCACTGCTGCCTCACCCACCTTTGGGATGTACAGGATATTGCTTAGCAAGGCAATGTTGTGGAGAATGCAGCATGCCTCAGTGATCTGATAATCTTTCTTGGCTGAGTAGAGGAGGGCTCCACCAGTCTGGTCCAGACACCTAAATTTGGCCTTCAGGAGCCAAAAGCCCGCTCCACTACCCACTGTGTTCTCCCGTGGGCCTGCTTGAAGCAGATTTCCCCTGGCGTTGTTGGATTCCTTTGTAGCAACAAGAACCAAGAACGGTTTGGATATCTGGAGTCTCCACATAAGTAAACCAATGATTCCCTCATTGCATGATTGTAGCATCTGACATTGCACACACAATCAGGACAGATGTGACTTACCAACCAGCTAGGCCCTCTCTGGGTAAAGTTGTGACATCAGCTGGTGTATGGTGATGTTCTGCATCGTGAAGGAATCATGGGCCGAACCCGGATAATGGGCACAGACATGTGAAATGTAGAGATTCGCCAAACAACATGCGGTTAGTGGAATGGAAGTTCTTTCTAAGCCAACATATGTGCCATCAATGGCCCCCCACTACATGTGGGAGGCAGGCAAAACCATTGAAGTCAGCCTTCACATGGGCTAAATCCTCACATCAGGAAAACCGGATTAGCTGTCAAGGTGTTTTAACAATGCTGAGACGACATCCTTCAACACGTGATTGAGCATAGGTTGGGATACACCAGCAGATAGGACCACTGTATGTTGGAAGGACCCTGTGGCTAGGATGTGCAATTCTGACATGAATTGTACAATGGGTGGTATGCTGGTTGGATAACTAATAGCTGGCATCAGATCTTGCTTCAACTGCCGACATAAGTCTGCATTTGTTTGCCTATCCAGGCAGTAGTATATGATAATGTGCCATTACTCTGTGGTTTGAAGGTCTGGCAGTGGACGATAAACAGGAGGTTGTCACATTCTTCCTCTCCCCTGGTACCTATGTGTCACAAGACATGATTTCTAACATTAGTCAGGGTGTCCACAGAAACATACATGATGCATGTCAATGATGTCATGTAACAAAGCATTTCTGACTGCATAGACGTGGCATTCAGTACACATCACAGCTGCTACCTATAAAAGGGCCACATGTGACCTCCATGGTTTACATGTGTCCACAACATGGATTTGGACCAAACTCAAAGATGTGCAACACAATTGCCCCTCACAATGTGACTCTATATTCCAACCGCCAAAATTATTGCTGGTGGTGGTGGACAGTGCCCCACTCTTAAATGCCATCTGTGCCCTGCAATATACTACAATGTTGGTTGAGTAGAAGGCCCTTCACGACAAGATCGGATAAGGATATTTGCGAGGTAAAAAACATGTTTCGTAGTTGTGACACAGTTTATACATCCAAATACAGCATTTCAGGCCACCAAAATGGCAGATTCCTGACCTACTCCACTGTACATTAGGTACTGCCCATGACCTCCGGTGGAAATCGTCATGGCAGTAGGCGGTTGTAACCCCAGCGGACACAATCATAGGCTAACATTGTTGCCAGTGGTGGTTGCGGCCCAATGGCTGTGTCTGCCGGCTGTGATTACCATGTATGTGGCAGACATGACTGCCATGTTCTACAGATTCAATCACTTGACTCCTGACACTGCTGCGAGTAACACCTCCATGACCTGAGCTGCTGTGTGCCGCCTCTAGGAGTACCCATGCCATGTCCAGCAGGTAATAGGGCTCCTTCCTTCTCTCCAGAGGAGCTGGAGTAGATTGTTACTGAGGTTCCCACAAGAGGAGCAGGTAAGTGCCTCATGTGCACAATTTTCTCTGTACTTCACATCCTTTTCCTCCTCACAGGCTACGTTGTGTCCCTGTGTGCCAGTTAGATGTCTTGTGTCCCTGTTGTTGCCGTCTGTGTCACATCAATGGTCTGTAAAATGTGAAGTAAAAGCCAGTAAAATATGTTAAGTTCAGTCACATTGTGTTTTGGGAGGTTTTTGGGGTCGTAGCTCATCCCTGTGTTGGATGATAGAACTAGGTAAGCAGACAATACTGCCATCCAATGAGATCTCTTTCTCCATAATTGCTGTAAATGGTGGACAACATATATGTGCATGACAGCATAAACTGTGTATGCATTTTGTATGAGTCATTTGAGAATCATGTGAGCAATGTGTATAGAGCCACAGATCTTTCAAGCCACAGATCTTTCAAACCACATCTGGCCTTGCAAAGCGGTTGTGTGGAAGATATGTCATGACTCACTCTACCCTTCAGTTTGCCGCTCACACCACATGATGTAATGTTACACATGAAAGTGATGGGAATGGAGTATCATGTAGGTTCTGTCTGCTCAGCCTGCAGAGACCAGGGTCTGTCACATGTATCTCCCAGTACGGGACTTATTCCAGGCTATGGGGGAGTCACAATGGCTATGCAACTGTGGCACTGTGCCCACTCCCTGTACCCCAGCAGATCCTGGCATGTGGCCAAAATGACGCTCCAGTGGCAAAACCTGCCCTGAATGCCTCAGTCCTTTGACTCATGACATGTACATTAATCCCACAGCTCTGTTGGCACCTTTACACAGGTCATATTTGTCCTGTACAGGTTTCTTGCAGAAATGACAGTCCCACAGTACAGACGGTGTGTTGGTTCCTGGTAGGCCATGATATGTCACTCAGTAGCTTGGCCCTTTAGCAGAAACTGTACAATGCATGTCTTTGTTGGATGCCATCTCTGTAGGATAGACACATAGGTACAAAGTACTGTTTAGTGGTACAGGTACATACACCTGTACCCACTCCCTAAACTGGCATGAGTCTGCATGTGTTAGTCCACATGTCCATAGATGTACAAGAAAGACATTTTCTGAACCCACCATGCTAGCCATCCCCTTGATTGCTACTCAAGTGTAATGGTGAAGTTTGTACTATGGCTGTTGACTGTAGGGACTGTATGCAGTGAGTCAACCTTGGAGTGTGAATGTGTTGGTCCATTCATGCCTAAGGAGTTTACCCTTCATAAGCCACATAGGTGTGTAGTGTTTCTTTGTGGCTCACATCACAATACAGGTTGCTGTACCAGGGGCTACCTGATGTCAGTAAGCTTGCTTAGTCATTGTAGGTCATGTGCAAAGTAGATGGAAATACTTATTTTTGTAGTCATGTCCCTGTACTTAAGATCTTGTGTTTCACACTAGTGGATTATTAACAAATCGAAAAGTTCTAGCTTGGTGTATCTGACCTGTAGGTGAGTACATGGCATAGTTCTGCCTGTCACATTACCAAGTGAATATGTTAGGTTCTCACAGCCCACCCTGACTATTAGGTATGAGTTATATCTAACACAGAAAATAAGTGATTATTTGTGTAGACATGTCATGTGGTACATACTGATGTGCCTTGCTTATTGGCCCAGGGATCTAGGCCACAACTGTGTGCAATCCTCAAACACTTTGTTGTCCAGGGACAACGTATGGCTGTGTACATTGATCAACACTTTGCTGTCCAGGGACAACGTATGGCTGTGTACATTGATCAATCAAGTAGTGTTTGTTGTAGTGGATGTTATTTTTATACAATAAATCACTACTCCTCAGTGTAAAGGTAGTGATGGATCACTGTCCCCAGCCATGTGTCTGGTGAAAGGAGTATAATGGGCTCTGCCACCCTGAGGCTACTTGTCTTCAATGTACGATGGGTGCTGGTGCCTCACTACTGTCTGTAATGTAAGAGGGCATCATACATATGACAGTGCATACTTTTTATGGGGGGCAGCTACAGATCAATACTTTCCCTAGGTAAGTAGGAAATATCCATTGACATGATTTACGTGCCATCACTGTTGCCAACATTCCTTGTGCCTACATGTCAGCATGTGTCCCTTTCTCTTTTTAAAAGAATTTGTAAGCTGCTGTTTCATGCATGGCCTACCTATGTCAAGGAGATAACTTCTGTATTCCCTCACATATACGTGATTGCCAACCTGTGTGTTGAATAGGACATTTACAATGTCTCAATGTCTGAGATCCTGATTTTTCTGTGGGCAAATGTTGACAGTTCAAGTGGGATACATGCATACTGTATGATACATGTATGGGCAACTTAGGTGGAGTTTGTTGCTGGGGACTACTTGACATCATGGTAATGTTTGCTAATCAGAGCTGTTGTTCAAGTGTGATCATAGGCATGTGATGACCATACTTCTCTTTGTATTTGCAGCATCAGCCCAGGGAAGCAAAGGAGACAGGGCACAGCTGAGTGGGAAAGCATCTGGCCACGGAACTTTGGGTCAAGACACCACAGATACAGAGGGATCCAGTGGCCCAAAGGGTGAGGGGAGTGCCACGGGGGAGAGCGGATCTACATCCTCGCCATCATCTAATTCTTCCTCAGAGGCTGCTCCCTAGTGGTGGTGGACCCATTGGGACGTACACATCTACCATCTTTGTCTACCACCCCCAGGTCTATCACCACCCTCACTGTTTCTCCCCACCCAATTGGCCATGCCCATTCACCTGCGAGGGTGGGTGTCCCCTTTGCCGCAGGCTTCTCCGTCCCAGCGCTTGTTACCCCTGCTGCCCTCAGTGAGGAGGCTACTGACCTCCTGAGAGTATCTCTGTGTGTCAGACAGCCATTGTGAATGCCGTCCAGGGGTTGCCCACCCAACTGCAGCAGACAAATGCATTCCTGGAAGTCATTGATAGTGCAATGGCTAGCCTACAGAGATATTTTCTGTTTCTGCCCTCCTCACTGATGGCAGGCAGTCACCCCCCACCTTCCACCCCCTCCAGATTTCCTATTCTCAATCCAAATACCCCATTATGCTACCTATCTCAAGCACGCAGACCAATCCACACTCACATCAACACACAAGAGCAGCACACATAAACACAAACACCACAAAACACACTAGCATACAAGCACTCAACAGACACCCAACCACACAACATCAGCCACCACTTCCCCAGCCAGCACCACTACTCCCACCATACCACATACCACATCAAGCATACCCACTGGCATCACCACAAAAGTCAGTGACACACCCACCACACCCACCATACCCACAGACACCACCTGAACAGACACAGAGACATCCATCACATCCACCATACCGGCACATACCACCCAAACAGACACACAGATAACTACCACATCCACCATACTTACAGACACCACCCCAAAAGACACAAACACACATCCACCACTACAAGCATGACCACAGACACCACCCACAGAGACACACATATCCACCACTCCCAAATCACCGAGCACCTCCACCTCACAGCCTCCAAGTCATGCAAATGCCCACACTCAGGCATGCAGCAGACATCACTCAAGCATAAGCATACCTCACACATGCACACACCCACACCAACACAGGAGACAACCACGCCCTCGACCCCCAAATCCCCAACCCCTTCTGCTGCCCATCCCCATGTTCCTAAGAAAGATTTTGTGTTTGAGCTTGCCCTTCCTCTGTTCCCTCTGCCCCTGTCCCAAACTGAAGATGCCTGACCCACATTCCAAACCATCTCCCCCCCCTCCAAATTCCCCCCTGTCATACCTGCCTCCTGCAAGCACCCATAGTCCTCCCCCAAGAAGAAGCCCACCCCTCCCAAGTTAAACCAACCTCACTAGGATGATACCTGAGGTGCCTGCCTGCCCACTTGATGCCCCTTCCTTTGTAGGTTCCCTGACAGTAAAGGAGTCAAGTGGGAGCACAGTGCTGTGCATGGACAATAACACATGGACTGGCCAATGGCCTTAATTCTGAAGCATTTCCAGTTATTTGTTTGGGTAAACATTTGTCCTGCAATTCCTTTTCTACCTTTATTTTGCTTTATTTTGCTTTATTAATAGCTTGTGTTAACTGCCTACAGTTGTGTTTGTTTCAGCCTGCTTGCTGATCTATTTGCTGTTGTTTGCAGTATCTGACTTTGTGGAGAGTGTTCAAGACAAAGATAGATGTTGACTGTATGGATATGTAGGCATGTGTGCAATTGTTGGAGTCATGGTATTGTGTTCTGTTTGGTATGGTAAGCATTCCATCTTCTGTGGTACAATGTGAGCGTGTATGGTGTTAGACGTGTTCCATTGTGCTCCATTGTTTGCATTTGACTGTACATGTGTCTATTTTTCTATGTATACCTTGCAGCTACTTCATGGAGATGTGTGTCCCATGTAGTTGGAGTTGTATTTGCTTTGTTGACTTGCACTTCCACATTGTGCAGATATGCATGTCACTTGTCTATAGTTTCTATTTGTCCCAGAGATACATGTAGGACCAGCTCCTGTGCAAATATAGTTCAAGTGGCATGCACAAATGGTACTGTGTCCCAGAGCAGGCTCCTTCTCTGATTGTTCCTGATGCCCTCATCACTATTGTGCAGGTATTGTTTGCATAGTGAGCTTTGTATATTTTTCTCTCTGTCTAGTGTGCATCCCATTGTCATTCCATTGTGTCGCAATGTGGCTGATATGTTTTTCCATTGCAGGGCTGTTTAATGGGAGTAGTGTTTGTGTTCCATGCCACATCCATACAAATGTGTGTTGACTGTGACAACAGTCCATGGCATATGCGCAATGTGAGTGTTTGAGTTGTATTTGTAGATGTGATGTTGCTGTGGTGTTGGTGTTGTGTGACACAATGTTGTGTGCACTTCGCTGTCTCTGCGCCTGAGATGTGTAGATGTGTGTTTTTGTGAAGTGCTGTGGTAGATTGTGAGTGACCTGCCCAAAGGGGACATTTTGTGACTGTGTCCTTCTTTGTGTTTGATTGTGACCCAGGAAACAATGACACGTGTACTTGGTGCAGATAGTGTGACTCCCATATGATGTGGCTGACAGCATGAAAATTAGTTGTTCAGCATAATGACACAGGCAGGTGTGTGTACTTACTGTTGTTAAGCGTAATGACACAGGCAGGTGTGTGTGTACTTACTGTTGGTTGCGGACATGGCTTGTGGATTTTGGGCACCTTCAATGATCAGAAGCAGTGGCAGGATGTGTGATATGGGCTCCATGGTGGCACCGAATGTGTAAGGCTACCTGCAGGTGAGTGTCTCCCTTTTTACTCCCCATTTCCGCCTACTGAGATGTGGTGTTTGTACCGCCGCAGTCACATTGGTGGCGTGCAAATTCATAATGTGTCTGCCGGAAACACTGTCTCTGCCAGCCTGTTTGTGCATCCTTGTTACCGCAGTGGTCTGTGCTGTCTGGTGGTGCCGGCATTACCGCAGCAGTCTTTGCTCCATAGGCCTGCATGAACCGTAGTACGGCAGTCCGACTGCTAACCTGATGGGGGTCAGACCACCATGAATCGTAAGCAGCATGCATGATGAGTGGTTAAACTAATGTATTCTCTCAACAGCAACGCATGACTTCTTTGTGGCTGTAGGGCTGACATGTAGGGCATGGTCTGTATCTTCAGGGCAGGCAAATAGAGTTTTGGAGGCCCACATGTCTATTCCTAATTGGGAGCAAATGGACAGCTGCTAGATTCACATGCCAGATGCACCACTGCAATAAGTGTCCATCCAGATCTCAGTCCAAGAGAAGATCAGTGAGGTGAAATGTGTTTGCACCTTATTAGTCAAAAATAGACAGCAAGGTAGATGCCTGCTGTCAATCATAGTGCATTGCTTCCAAACTATTTCAAAAGGCCAGCAAATCAAGCTGATGCAGGATTGTTCGCATCAGAGAGAAGTCTTGGATAGTAGGCTGATTTCGTGTAAGGGATGAATTGAACCTTCTTGTAAAAAATAGTTTAAACCCTCCACACAGACTGAAACAAAATAAGATGATTAACAATAAACAACTGCCACCAGACAATGCTTAAGGGAACTGCCATCTTGTGGCTTTATGCAGAGGAAACCGAAGGAGGATCTACATATTCTCAGGACATACAAATGGTGTCCATTGAAAAAACAGATGTGCAGTTTGTGGGGTCCCAAGGGATGAGGGGCCACAAATCTGGGAAAAATTAAAATCTTGAGGCACAACAAAGATCAATGACACAATTAGTTTGGATGGTTCAACTGCTGTTCTAGACTTTCCTCTAATTATTGCCTCTGCCTAATTCATATCTAGAGCTCTTGGGACAGAGCGACCTCTGACCTGTTTTTGGTCTAGAGCTCGCCCCCCCACGTCCGCAGCACCACCTTGCTGTCTCGTGCCCCTGACCCCCGCCCACGCTGCTGCGAGCGTCTTCGAGGCCCTCCTCCACCCGCAGGCATCCTCCTGCGCCTCATCCCTGGTGTCTAGTGGGCTCTGGTAAGCTTTGCTAGACCCGTGTGCACTCTGCCGCTTTCGCCGTATCTGTAAGTGTTTTTACTTTTCAGCGCCTTGCCTCCTTGCGCTCTTGCCCCCATCTGTGCCCCTTCTGATTGCTGTATTCCGCTTGTACTTTGTGCCATTTACCGTATTTGTGACTGTTTTTGACTTGTGCTTTATTGTCACTTTTGTGCCTTTTTTACCTGGTTTTCGCCCCTTAGGCGCTCCCCCTTGCCGCTTCCCCTGCCGCTGCATCCCTGCGGCCCGCCCCCCTTGCGCCCCCATTCGCCGCTCCCTCCCGCCTCCCAGCTGCTCCTCCCTCCCCCCTCCCTTCTTAATGGCTGGCGCTGCGCGTCCGTGCCGCTGGCACGCCAGAGGCAAGCCCGTCTGTGCCCGTCCGCGCCTGGACCGTGCCCAGCGCCACCCCCCCTGGTCCGCACGCCCCCCTCACCACCAGTCTTCGCTACTCGGCCAGCGAACTCCTCGCCCTCAACCCTGGCTCCTCCACAGCCTGCTTCCAGGCCACTCCGAAGCACACCAAAGGACCCTTCTCCTGCCGCACCTGCAACTTCACCTGCAACAGAACAAGGAAGCCTGCTACAACCAACACCAACCACCTCCACTGCATCCTCCTCAACACACGCTCCGCACGAAAACACGCCATCGAGCTCTGGGACTTGCTCGACACCACCACCCCAGACGTAGCCTTCCTGACCGAAACCTGGTGGAACGACTCCTTGGCCCCAGACATCGCCATCGCCATACCTGACGGCTACAAGATCACCAGAAGAGATCGTACCAATGGAATCGGTGGAGGAATAGCCATCGTCCACAAATCCACCCTCAAGATCCACACCCACACAGACGACACCCTCAAGACAGCTGATCACCTTCACTTCCGGATCCACACGTACCCCAACACTACCCTCAGAGGAACTCTCATATACCGACCTCCAGGACCAAGAGCCCCCTTCAGTGACACCATTTCCGACCTCGCTATCACCCACGCCATCGCCTCGACGGACTACATCCTCCTTGGAGACCTCAACTTCCACCTGGAGAACAACAACGACGCCAACACCGCATCAATGGCCACCAACCTCTCCAACCTCGGACTCAGACAACTGGTCAACACACCCACCCACATCGCCGGCCACACGCTAGACCCACTCTTCACTGCAAGCAACCACATCTCCTTCAGCCACACCACCGAACTCCACTGGACCGACCACCACTGCGCCCACTTCACATTCAAGAAACACACCGAACACCACCGCACCCCACTACCGCCGCACCGCCGCTGGGGCAAAGTCACCGAAGACCAACTAACCAGCACCCTCGCCAAGAACCCACCGACCGACCCTACCGACCTGGACTCCGGCGCCATCAACCTCCAACAGTGGATCGTCAACTGCGCCAACACCCTCGCACCACTCAAGAGGCCCACCGTCAACCAAGAAAAGAAAAAAGTAGCCTGGTTCACAGACAAACTCATCACCTCCAAACGCACCTGCCAGAAACTTAAGAAAAAATGGCTTCTCGAACGCACACCCGACAGCCTGGCAACCCACAAAGAAGCCACCCGCAAGCACCACCAACTTATCCAACCTGCCGAACGCTCCCACTTCACAGAACGCCTAAACAACAACGCACACAACAGCAAGGAGCTCTTCTGCATCGTGAAGGAGCTCTCCAACCCCAGCGCCAACGTCAATGACGTCCCACCATCCCAGAAACTCTGCGACGCACTCTCCACCTTCTTCTACCAGAAGATCGCCGCCATCCACGACAGCCTCAACACCACACCTCCGCCAGACCCCACCCCCAACAACTCCTCCTACGCCGACCGCCTGACCACCTGGACCCACGTAGATGATGCCGAAACTCGAAAGACCATGAACTCCATCCACTCAGGATCCCCCTCAGCCCCCCGCCCACACCACATCTACAACAAAGCCGACTCCACCATCGCCCCCCAACTTCGAAAGATCATCAACCTATCCTTCGATACTGCGACTTTCCCGGACAGCTGGAAGCACGCCGATATCCAAGCCCTCCTCAAGAAACCCAAGGCTGACCTCAACGACCTCAAAAGCTTCCGCCCGATCTCCCTCCTCCCCTTCCCAGCGAAGGTCATCGAGAAGATCGTCAACGCCCAGCTCACCCACTACCTTGAGGACAACTCCATTCTGGACCCCTCCCAATCCGGCTTCAGACGCAATCACAGCACCAAGACTGCGCTCCTCGCCACCACAGATGACATCAGACAGCAAATGGACAACGGCGAAACTTCAGCCCTCATCCTCCTGGACCTCTCCGCTGCCTTCGATACGGTCTGCCACCCCACCCTACTAACACGTCTCCACGAAGCCGGAATATAAGACAAAGCCCTCAACTGGATCTCCTCATTCCTCACTGGCAGAACCCAGAGAGTCCGACTCTCACCCTTCTGCTCCGAAGCCACCAACCTCATCTGCGGCGTCCCCCAAGACTCCTCGCTAAGCCTGATGCTGTTCAACGTCTACATGGCACCCCTCGCACAACTGGCCCGTCAGCACAACCTCAGCATTCTCTCCTACACCGACGACACCCAGCTCATCCTCTCCCTCACCAATGACCCACACACCGCCAAAGCCAACCTCCATGAGGGATTAAAATCCATCGCCAAGTGGATGAGAAACAGCCGCCTGAAATTAAACTCCGACAAGACGGAGGTCCTCATCCTCGGACGCACACCCTCGGCCTGGGACGACTCCTGGTGGCCCACCATGCTGGGACCCCCCCTACTCCAGCCAACCACGCACGCAACCTCGGCTTCATCCTCGACTCCGCCCTCACCATGTCCAAACAGGTCAGCGCAGTCTCCTCCTCCTGCTTCAACACCCTCTGCATGCTCCATGGAATCTACAAGTGGATCCTGACAGAAACCAGAAAAACTGTGACCCAGGCCCTCGTCAGTAGCAGACTTGACTACGGCAACGCACTCTACACAGGCATCCCAGCAAAATACATCCAACGACTCCAACGCATCCAGAACGCCTCCGCCTGCTTGATCCTCGACATACCCCACCGATGCCACATCTCCCACCACCTGAAGGACCTCCACTGGCTCCCCGTGGACAAGAGGATCACCTTTAAACTCCTCACCCACGCGCACAAAGCACTCCACAACGCCGGACCCGCCTACCTGAACAACAGACTCAACTTCTACGTCCCCTCCCGCCAACTCCGCTCTGCCAACCTCTCCCTCGCCATCGTTCCCCGATTCCAACGCAAGACCTCCGGTGGCAGATCCTTCTCCCATCTCGCCCCCAAGACCTGGAACTCCCTCCCGACCCCCCTGCGCCAGACCCAGGACCTCCTAACCTTCAGGAGACTCCTCAAGGCCTGGCTCTTCGACCAATAGCAGCTACCCCCCACCCCTCCCCTCAGCGCCTTTAAACCCTAACGGGTACGTAGCGCACTTTAGAAATTTACTGATTGATTGATTGATTGATTTATATAAGAATCCTTAGGCTTTCTTTCATGGAAGAACATAAGTCTATGACTAACCTAATCAGTATGCACAAAGGGTTCTGATAGGTTTGGATATAAGGCAAGGCACAGACAAACAAACAAAGGGCACCATCACCACAGTAGGCTGTTGAGAAACTAGTAACGTAAAGCCTGTTGATACCGACATATATCATGTGTGCACGGTGTTCTCTTGCTAGTTTAAAACCTAGGTAAAAAATAAACATGCAGCACTTTACATAAACAATTCACACTGAAGTGTTATGGTGTGTATGAAGTGATATCCATTCGTTATATGGCTGTGGTGTTTATAACTATGTAATAATATGCTTCATTTATAAAATAGAGTGGTCGTGCTTTGCATAAAAGAAAGGGATAAGGACTCATGCATTGTATTCATCGCTGGGTCAACTGGATCTCAGAAAAGCACAATGACTATGAAAGCCACAGGTCATAAAAGCAACGCAGTTATATAATTAGCGCCTCAACTCAATTGCCTGACTGAGGTATCGTAAGCTGCAGTGCTTTGAATGAGTCAGGCGCTGACAATATGCTTTATTTAAGAATATATTAACAGTAATGCCTTGTTCATCACACATATTGTCGTGCCCTTCCACGTTATCTAATCATAGCTGTCCATTCTGGGTCTGCACACTCTGTCAAACTAGAAAAACATACATTTTGGGCAGACGTCAAATTCCGAATCTTTGATAGAAAATTGTTTAATGATCAAATTCTGTGCATAGATATACGAGCCATGCACAACATTTATATTTGATGCTGAGCTCGTGTTTGTTACTCGCAGATCAAGACACAGTCCTCATTGAGAGCGTGAATTGTTTGGCTCAGCTGATCAGTGCATGCCAAGTGATGTAAATGCCTCTATTTATGCCGGGTGAATTCAAAATTGTTTGGGCAAAATCAATGACATTCCAAAATTGGGTATTAACAATATAAATGAAATTTCTCAAAATCTTGCATAACGCTATTTTGTGTAATTTTCATCAGTGATGAAATGTGAATGGTTGACCCGGAAAATGGCTCGCTCAGACATTTTCTAATTTTGGAAACAAAGGGGCAGATGTATCATGAAGCCTTTTGGCGATACGGTAATAGCGATTTCTTAAAAATCGCAAATGATATTACTGAATCGCAAATTGCGATACCGGCCCCATTCGCACCTATGGGCCTGTTCGCCCATATCTGCGAATTTTTTGCATTTCCAAAATTGCGATTTCTTAACCAGAAATCGCAATTTTGGAAATGCAAAACCCCAGGGTGCTGGGGGCCTAAGGCCCCCTCTGCTGCACCCCAAAATTAATGTTTGGGACATGTAAGGTGCACACATGCCAAAAGGGCATGTGTGCTTTACATGTACATTTTAAAAATGCATTTCAAATGCATTTTTAAATTTTGCACATGGTTACCTCCAGGTTCAACCTGGTGGTAAATAGCGATTCCTAAATGCCCAAATCGCATTTAGGAATGGCTTCATACATGTGCTAAGAAATCGCAAATCAGGAATCCTTATTTGCGATTTCTTATTTAGAGATTCGCAATTTGTGACTCTCTAAACAGGGTCGCAATTTTAAGGAATCGCTATTTTAGCGATTCCTTAAAATTGCGTTCAGAATGTCTTTCGTACATTCTGAACTGGCTTTTTGCATTCACAAACGGGCATTCTCACCGTTTGCGAATGCAAAAAACCTTGATACATCTGGCCCAAATTTAGTAATTGGGCACATATTTATTATACAAGGTGGTAATACCGGGAAGCATGTACCCAACTCAGTCCTTACATTACATACATATCAACTGTATCATTGACAATTTGACAGTTATGTTATTAATAACATATTTTATTATAATCAGTTTTACACAATTTTGGCTGTTTAATTTATTCCAAACGTCATACCATTTACTAAATTTAAAAAAAATTGAAAACTTTCAAAAGTATTTTTCCAGATAGATAAAACGTTTTCTTTTTGTATTTATCCTTGCTTCAAATGAACTATAGAATGCAACTATTTTAGAAGGAATCAATATTATTTTAGTACATCATGAACATCTACCTTGAGTGATCAATTTGGAAAGGCAGCAGAAGTGGCATCCACTTTGGTTGACGCCTGATCACATCATACAGTTGACCGCTCGTCTCGCCTTTGACCCTCAGAAGCCTCCTGCATGCTGTTTATGGCTTAAAGGAAGGGCAATGATAGGAAACTACAGCAACAGAACAGAACTGATTGATCCCGGTATTTTTCTGCTCATGTAATCGCTTTCATGACACATCGTAAAAGTGGTATTCAAGTAAAGGTCACGTTGTATCAAAGGTAGATCGAACTGAGGTTACCAGCTACTATTCCTGGTTACACCGAATTTATGTCCATAATGAGAGAGGCCTCTTGATGCAAAAGTTTCATTTTCCTATTTTGATAGTAGATTGATTGATCTGATATGTGTTGCTTCTTACAGCCCATTCCAAATGGACATCTATCTTAAAACAGACTTTTGAGGATTTTATAAAGATGTTTCTTTAGTATGCTAGAAAACAACGAAGAACTGTGCAACAAATGCAGAAAGAGAGCCATTATATTTTATATGTGATATATTTCACTAAAAGAGTAGAAGGAGTCCAATAGTTTATCAGAGTGCAGGAAACATTTACCTTCAAGGTCTGGGGTAAGATTACATAGCTTTCACTAGTGAACAATTGCGCATTACCACTTCCTATATTGAATGGATTTTACTCATTTAGCACAATTTTGCAATGACATTTGGACTAAGATCAAATGTGTTTTTTCATTAATCAATCAGATCAAATATTATTTGCTCTTGTGAAGCAGTGGGATTGTTGTTGCTAAACTGTATTTCAATCCATAACAATCTTACCAATCAGAAACGTTCAAGTAATCCGGCCCTGACTTGTAGCTAACTTGTTCCTTTTGTCATGCACTGTTCGTATTTTTGCAGCCCCTTTGATATGCAGATATCCTAATGAAATACTGATTTACTTATATGATGAACTTTGTTGTTAGTCATGTGGGGGAAGATTTCCATTTTACAATTATTTGTTTTCCAGTTGAGGATTGGTGCTGATGGGCTTCTCTGTATTTGTATTTGTATTTTGTAATACAAATGTATTTTCGGTTGCAGACTACTTTTCTCTTGGTAAAGTGTTTTGGCAGATGTTACTTTTTTGGTTGCCTTATTCTGAGGGACCACATTTCTAATTGTTCTGCACATCAATATTCTACTATGTTAATTTTAGCCCCAAGATCCGTGGCATGGTCTTCCCTGATCCTTTTGCCTTCATCGCTCCTGTTTTGCTGAACTTGTTTTTGTTGGCTTTATTGCTCTGTGGACTTTACCATTGTTAACCAGTGTTGATGTGATTGTGCTCTCTCATTGAAGCTTGTTGAAATTGGGCTACACCTAATTGGGAATTTAAGTGCACTTGTAAGCCCCTAGTAAATGGTACTATATATACCCAAGGCCTGTAAATATAAATGCTACTAGTCGTCCTGCAGCACTCATCATGTCACCCATTAAATAATGTCTCAGGCCTGACTTTTGGCATGATCAAATAAACATTTTGCCAGGCCTAAACGTTCCTTTATAATACCTAGGCCCTAATGGTTCAAAGAGCAGAGTGCATTGTATTTAAAAAAGTAGGACACATAGGTTTACGTTTGACATGCCCTGGGACAGTAAAGTTGCTTTTTCAGTACTGCAAGGCCTACTGTAAGGCCTATCTCTTCCATTCAACATCGCTGGGTTATCTTATTACATTTAACAAGACTAACTTTACATTGGGAGAAGGTAGAAAGGCAATTCTTAGACTCAAATTAATTGTAATTTAAAACCCTCTTTAATTGTAAAGTAGGATTTGAAGTTACAATTCTGAAAATGGCACTTTTATAAAGTCAGCATTTTCTGATCCTAACCATTTGTGCCTTCTGCTAGTGTCCTGGGTGCATGACTGTAAATGGCTCTGCTTTTGGGATTTGTGTATCCCTTGAAGACAGTAACACAAAGGGGACTAGTGTGGACAAGATGGGCCATCCTGCCAGAATAACTAGGGTGGTGCGGTGCCTTGCCCCTCTTACAATTCAAAGGGCTTGCCTCTAACACAAACAAAGAAACCTAACACCAGTCTTTTCTCACCCAGGATTTCTTGGAGCCTTGGGAGGAGAAAGAAGAATCTTCCAGAAACTTTCCAGAACAGGATTTGGGGGATAGGTTAGTCAATCCCCCACTTCAAAGGCTTATACAGGTATAAATATTGGACCACCATGGCCACTCTTCAGTATGCTCCTGGGCCTTTAGGCATTAGGGACGAAGGAATGTCTTACTCTCCAGAGGCCTGCCTTGCTGGTTGAAGCCAGTGTTACTTCCCAAAGAACTGACCTGCTGCTATCAGAGGACATCCCAGCTGGTTGAGGACTGACTTAACCCAAAAAGGGTTGCTCTGCTGCTTGAGGACTGCAAAGGTCTCTGGGAAGGAAGACTTGACCTGCTTTCTTCATCCCAGGTTAACCATAGTGACTCCAAAGGTCAGTTGACAGACCTCCTGTCTGACGTACAGGGACAGAGCAAACTTCAGAGGGCTTCCTGCATCAGCCCTGCTGAAGTTCTGCACTAGATCTGCCTGGAGCTGCCTGAGCACTGCTGGTCTCTGCTGAAGTGAGTTCCTGATCACTAGAGTTGCCTCCATCTGTCCTGGCCCCTTGGCTAACATAAATTGAGCTTCTCCTGCAAAGAAAGTTGAAATCCTGAAGTTTTGGGCTCTTTGCAACAGTGAGCGGGCCAGTTTGTGAAGAGACGCTACCGCCTGTGACAACCACCTGTGAGAAGGTCCGGCAACACAAGATATGCATTTCACGTACCAGCACCCACATCACAAGGTGACTGCCAATGTAAAACTATAGCTACGATCATCTGTGATGCCCGACCAGATCTTCATAATACAGCAATGGCCATCCATGACGCTAGGCCTACTCTTCACACTACAACAAAGACCATGCACGACGATCTCCTTGCTCTTTGTGGCCTCCTCTATCGGGAGTGCAACTCTTTGCACCATACTTTGAGTCTGTAACTCTTTCAACAGCCTAGCATGACCAGATGTCCACGAGAGGGTCTTTCTGCTTTTAGGCACTGTATCTACCTAAATCTTTAAATTTAATCATCTCCGTTTCTACTGATTAGATTTTTGTTGCTCTGGTATCATTTTATTCCTTAAAATTTATTGATTTTGGATTTTTCTTGTGCTAATTTTTTACTTTATTACTCTTTATGTAGTGCTCAAATACTTTACAAAGTGCCTCAAAGGTAAACTTGACGGCTTTTGTGCTAAGGTATCACATCAGATGGTTAAGCACAGGCTTCTTCCTTTTTAGTGACTGATGTCATAATGATGGTTTATTTGTTTTTATTTGTTAGGCACACTATATAATCATTGTCTTTCATTGCTATTGATCTGCTAAAAAGAAATACCTATGTGATTGCTGCACACACTACAAACTCATAGGTACTAAGGAGTTAAGAAAATGAACCAGTATGTTTTAAACTTTACTACACCTCAGCAGTGCATACGAGTATGTAATTTTGTCCTGAAAACTCTTTTAAATGTGATGTGTTAGCATACACAGTTTTTGGTTTCCCTTTCAGAGGAACATGGTTCTGAGGACCATACACATACCATTCATGTGCCATACACCACCCCATAGTGACTATTGCTCATACAAGTTTGTCACTTAATCCTCACATGGCCTGCCCTTATTTCTTAGTCTGGACTTCAGGACCTCCAGGAATAACCATGGTGGTGACTGTCCTCTCTCAAAAAGCAGTCCATCAAGACATATTTTGCAAAGTACTGAACAGAACCCCCTTGATGTTTTTCAAAAATCAAAAAATCCATGGCCACATATATAGGATGATTGGGGCGTTCTCTTCAGTATATCCAAATCCCAAATGATCAAAAAGTCAACAAAAAACAAGGACAAGTTTCCAAGACAGAAAAAGATAGCAGGTACAGTAGCCTCACTATCAATGGCATTTCCCTAGTAAAAAAAGTTATTGCATTATAGCATTTGCAAGGTTGTGCTCTTAAGTCAAGAAAATCCACTTCAAATTTACATTATTGTATTAAATTTGCAAAAGTGACACATCAACAGTGATAGTAAGTGCCAAGTTTAAAATTTCTCACCTGTCTAGCTTACCCATTTTAGAGGTTCTACAAGTACTTGGATGGGATGGTCCAGAATATGAGCCTTTGTATTTGTGAAGTTTTGCACATGTCTATTGGCTCAGTCTAAAGCATAAAGGGTTTTTATAGTTTGAAGTCTTTATCTTTTTATTCTCTTATTATTATCAATTTTCTTCACTTTCTTAACTTAAAAATCTTATTAGATTTAAATATTAAAATATATTGATATGTATTGCATCTTATGGAATTAACGGTTGCAGATTTCATAAAATGTTTGTAACATTAACTACAGTTTATGCCATCTATTTGATCATTCACCTTTGATCTTATTTAATATAATGAGAAGCACTGCACTGCGCACTTTGGTTCTGTGGCCTTTTATTATTGTAGATTTCTAAAGTTGCTAGTACTACAAACCTGAGCAGTTACAATTGATTGAATTGTGTATATTATTGCATAAGATGTATTCCGTATTGTGGTATTTGTAATTTTAATCTTTTCAATTGTGATTCTTGTTTAACTATATTTCGATATGTCAATAAACTACTACAACTTTCACTCAATATTCAGTAACTGGTACAACTAAACATTCTAAATCCCTCCTACATCAAGCATACAGGACCACTAGCAATCATCAGGTATTTAGTGACTGATGACACAGCAAAATTTCATGTCTGATGATGTCCACGTCTGACAACCTTTCAGTCCTGTTACAACTGTGTCAGAAAGAGGGTTTTTCCTTTTGGAAGGAGGTCCATACCAACTTAATACATTAATCATGGTTATGCTTCAACACTGGTCTCTCAACCTCTGCAGCAGGCAATGCCCCAGAAAAATGTCTTCTGAGCTTGAGCAGTAACAACAATTTTAAAATTATTAAAACAATGCAAGGAATTCCCAAATCAGTTTAAAGAAGAGAGAAAGCTTTACTACGCAAAAGGACTCTATGTCCATTAAAAGAAGGAGAAATAGAGATATGAATTTCATAAAAGTTTAATCAAAAACTGCCTAGAAAATTTAAAGTGGCGCGTAAAGTCTCAGTTCTTGATTGACGATGTCAGGCCAAACACGAATGAGCGAAGTTGGATTTACAAATCAGGTTACCCCATTAAAGTTTTCACATTTTGACTTAATCTCTGTTACTGAGTTTAAAGTTTACGATTGAGGCTACATTCTAGGCTGAAGCTGGAATGGGTCTCTCAAATTCGCATACATAGCTTTTAAGCTTCTATTGAAGCTATTCATTTTGGAGACAAAAGCTTAAAGCTGGAATACGCTGGATTTACTGCTGCACCCCAGTCCAAGATTCAACTTTGGGCTCAGTTACTTTATTGATTCCCAGAATCCACTAGTCAGTAAAATTGGTAATTCTAAAAACCATCTACAAGACCAGGTACATTTACCTGAACATCCCCTGGGACCATTTTTCAGCACTGCAAAAAGCTCTGAGTGGGACAAAATTTGATTCTTGCCCACAGTCTGTGTACCCTCCCAGGGGAAGAGTCATTACCTTCTACCAGTCCTTGAGAGTTGTAAAACAATACTCAGTTATACTTTTTCTAATTGTTCGGACATTTCCTATTGGTCACTTCCACAGCCTGCAGATCTCCAGGGCATGTATCTAGGCACAAGGTCTCTTTCCAGCCAGGGATGCTGTGAGATCCAGTACTTTGACCTCTGTGATCAGCTGGGCCCTGTTGGAGTTAGCATTCTGGCTTTTTGCGTGACTGGAGCAGTCAAACAAGATGTCAGTCCTTGAAAAACAACTCTTTTCCCAGGTCACGAGCAGGAGTTATGAGCCTTTTTTTTCAGAAAGGCTCTTTTTTCCCAGTAACATTCCAAGGAGTTAGTGGTGTGGTGGCAATCTCATTGTGAGCACTAGTCTATGCTTGGAAGCATTTTCCTACCCATTTCTGTTTTCTTGCCGTATGCCAACCTCCTTTTTGCTACACTACTTCCCTTTACTGTGCAATTTCCCAGAAGCTCGGAATCCAAAATAGCTAACTCACCTTTTATCAGAAGGGGCTCTTGTTCTTCTTCAACCACTCCCCTATTTACATGAAAATTGTTCCTCTATCGGGGCTGATAACTGTTTATCATACCTTGACCTGTCTTTGAGGTCAGGAGAAACTCCCCATGCCGTGCAGCTCCACCTGACTGTGCCCGTGTCTGTTCCCTCCTCCACCAGCAGGCTCCCATCTGCGCCTCCTACCTGGTGGTAAGTGGTGAGCCGTAAGTATTTGTGTTTGCCTTTGTGTCTGTTTTTTGCTTTTTATGCCTCTTAACTGTTTTTTCTCTATTTTTTCACTATTTCCTCTGCTCTTTGCCCTTTCACGCTCTCTCTCTGTGCTCCCCCTTCGTTATTTCTGCTGCTGCATCCTCTGAGGCCCCGCCCCCTTGCACGCCCTTTCGCGATTCGCTCCCGCCTCCCAGCTGCTCCTCCCTCCAGCCTCCCCTCCTCAATGGCAGCCACTGCATGGTGAGGAGAGCGACCCTTGACCTGTTTTTGAGGTAGGAGAAGCTCCCCAAGCCGCGCAGCTCCACCTGACAGTGCCCTTGTCCATTTCCCGCCCTCACTGCTGCTGTGAGTTCAAGGCCCTCCTCCACCCGCAGGCCCCTGCCTCCTCCTCATCCCTCGTAGCCAGTGATGAGCCGTAAGTATTTGCATCGGTCTTTGTGTCTGTTTTTTCCTTTTTCTGCCTCATTACTATTTTTTCACTATTTTTTCACCTTTTTCTCTGCTTTTTGCCCTTTTTCTCTGCTTTTTGCCCTTTCATGCTCTCTCTCTGTGCTCCCCCTTTGTTATTCCTGCCACTGCGTCCCCCTGCAGCCCGCCCCCTAACGCGCCCATTCGCAATTCGCTCCTGCCTCCCAGCTGCTCCTCCTTTCCACCTCCCCTCCTTAATGGCAGCTGCTGTGCGGCCGTGCTGCTGGCGTGCCAAAGGCAAGCCCGTCTGCGCCCGTCCATGCCTGGACCGCACCCAGCACCAGACCCCCAGGCCACTGTGACCGCCATGTCGCCCAACGCTATTACTATGATGCCAACACTCTCCATGCCATCAACGCCGGCCGATCCGCCACCTGCTTCCAGGCCTCATCAAAGCTCATCCATGGACCCTTCTCCTGCCGGATCTGCAGCTTTCCCAGCACCTGAGCCACCGCCCTGCCCACAAGAGCAGGATGCAACCACCTCAGATGCATCCTTCTCAACACCCTCTCAGTCCACAAGCACGCCATCGAACTCTGGGACCTTCTCGACTCATCCTACCCGGACATCGCCTTCCTGACGAAGACCTGGATGAACCCATCCTCAGCACCCGACATCGCGATAGCCGTTCCGGACGGCTACAATATCACCCGCAGAGACCGCACCAACAGACTGGGAGGAGGGATCACCATGGTCCACAGGAACACCATCAGAATCTCAACAAATACCGAAGACACCCTCAGCACCGCCAAACACATGTAGTTCCAAATCCACATCAATCCCAAGACCCTCCTCAGAGGAACCCTCATCTATAGACCCCTCGGACCTCAACCACAGTTCAGTAACTCCATCGCTGATGTTGTCAGCACTCAAGCCCTTGCTTCTACAGACTACATCCTCCTCGGAGACCTGAACTTCCACCTCGAGAACACCAATGACAGAAACTCCACCGCCCTGCTCGACAACCTCGACAACCTCAGACTCAAACAGCTCATCACGTCACCCACCAACTCCACTGGACACATTCTCGACTCCATCTTCTACGCCAGTAGCCACGTCACCTTCAGCCACACGACCGAACTCCACTGGACCGACCACCGCTGCATCCACTTCACCTTTGAGAAACCCACCACACACCATGACCCACAATGGATCCCCCGCCGCAGCTGAAACAAGTTCACCAATGACCAGCTGATCCCCACCCGAGCCCCACCAGCCGACACCACAGACACCGACATAGCTGCCCGCAACCTCAGGCAATCGATCGACCACTGCACCAATGCTCTCGCCCCGATCAAGAAACCCTCCTACAACCGCACCGTCATAAAGGCCACCAGGTTCACCGCTGACCCCCGGACCTCCAAACAGACTTGCCGAAAACTTGAGAAGAAGTAGCATCAAGAACAGACACCCGCCACCCGCACAGCCCTCAAGAACGTCATCTGCAGGCACCACCAGCTCATCCGGACCACCAAGAGATCCTCCTTCAAGGAACACATCGACAACACGCAAAACAGCAAAGAGCTCTTCAACATTGTGAAGGAACTTTCCAGCCCCAGCTCCAGCACCAACGACATCCCACCTTCGCAAGACCTCTGCGACTCCCTTGCCACCTTCTTTCACTGCAAGATCGCAGACATCCACGACAGCTTCAACACCAAAACCCCACTGGCAGTCACCAGCACCTCAGACTCACTGTCCCCCAGCCACACCAACCTCCTGCTCTCCTAGACCCACGTCAGCGACGTTGACACCACAACACCATTCACTCCGGCACACCATCCGAACCCTGCCCGCACCAAATCTTCAACAAAACGAGCTCTATCATCGCCCCCCAACTCTGGATGATCATCAACAGCTCCTTCGAGACCACCACTTTCCCGGAAAGCTGGATGAACACCAAGATCAACACCTTACTCAAGAAACCCAGGGTGGACCTAAAGGACCTCAAAAACTACTGGCACATATCCCTGCTCCTGTTCCCAGTGACACCCAGCTGATCCTCTCCCTCAGCAAGGACCCCACCACCCCCAAAACCAACCTCCCCAAAGGAATGAAGGCCATTGCCAACTGGATGGAGAACAGTTGCCTAAAACTGAACTCGGACAAGTCAGAGGTCCTCATCCTCGGCCCCACTCCCTCTACCTGGGATGACTCCTGGTGGCCGACCACACTGGGAGCCGCACCGACACCCACCAACCACCCACGCAACCTGGGTTTCATCCTAGACTCATTGCTCACCATGACCCAACAAGTCAACGCTGTCTCATCCTCCTGCTTCAACACCCTGCGCATGCTCCACAAGATCCACAGGTGGATCCCCACCAAAACCAGAAGGACAGTCACCCAGGCCCTCATCAGCAGCAGACTGGACTATGGCAACGCTCTCTACACGTGAACCACGGCCAATCTCCAGAAAAGACTGCAACGCACGCCTCATCCTAGACATACCCTGCCGCAGCCACATCACAGCCCACCTGAGAGACCTACACTGGCTCCCCATCAACAAGAGGATCACCTTCAAGCTCCTTACCCATGCCCAAAAAGCACTCCACAACACCGGACCAGGATACCTCAGCTTTTACACCCTGAACCGACAGCTCCACTCCGCCGACCTCGCCCTCTCCATCGTTCCACACATCCACAGGACTACAGCCAGTGGCAGATCATTCTCTTACCTCACCACCTAGACCTGGAACACCCTCCCCATCCACTTACGGCAGACCAGAGACCTGCTGACCTTCAGGAGACACCTCAAGACCTGGCTGTCCGAGCTGTAGCATCTACCCCTACCCCCCTCAAGCGCCTTGAGGCCCTCATGGGTGAGTAGCGCGCACTACAAATGTAAAGATTGATTAATTGATTTATCCCTGCTTGCACTGGAACAAGAAAGTCTAGGAATCAAAAGTCTTCAAATCAAACTAGGTAGTGTGAATTGTGCCCATTGGTATGCCAACTGTTCCTGTTGTACTCTCAAATGACTAATCCCTGGTAAGGAGACAGCTACTGACAAAACATCACTACCTTTCTCTGGACACAGTCCAAGCAATTGTCCTCTGGAGAATTTGGTAACTGCACACTAGAATGTCTTTTCATCCTCTGGCGGTGTGTCGAGTAACACAACTGGTTCTAAGATAGTTTTGGCTCAGAAAGCACTGAGTTTGCTTTTGAAATGTACTTTTCTGGTAAATTTATCAAAAATTAGACTTCAAATAACTAAGTTATTTTGTTACTATTTGTCTAAGGAAAAATACAAATTGATAATTGTAATTGTACACAGGACTTTTTTCGGAGACTCTAGCTGAACCTTCAAAGTGAAAACAGTTTTTGGATATTTAGTTTCTGTGAGGGCATACAATTTCAAATTTGTAGGGTACTGATTTTTAATACATTAACTACCAAGCCATATTTGCTTACAAGACATGCTTTAGGATGACTTATTTATATGCAAAACATGTTTCCTACATGGGTAAGACACTTTTCCCTACTACATGTTCCTGAAGAGCTTTAAACTGAATCCCAGTTAGAGCACAGTGCTATAGAGCAGCAGCTATGTATATTGTCCTGTATGTGGATATTGTAAATTCATGTGAAAGCCCAAACACCATTTAACACCAATACCATTAGTGCATTTTTAGCTCATCCATCATGGCTGTGTAGGAAAGTTAAATATACCAATTGAGCAGAAACAAACCTTAACAGTTCTATTTTAGGGGCAGAGCATATGCACTGTGCCACTGCATCCAAGTACGCAGAGTTAAAATACAAGCAAATATAGTGCTCAGAAAAAAGACAATGATTTGGGGTGACAGCCTGCAAATGGCTGCAGATATTCAGGCCTCCGCTTGCCAGTTATACAATTTACTGTAGGTGCATTTCTCCCCAGTATAGAAAATAAACAAACACTCACAATCTCTGGCTCTGCATAGCCCATGGAATAAAATAGAAAGTCTCTAAAAATATCTTGTTACTATGAAAAAACAGAATGGTATTTGATTTATTTGGGACTTTTGTAAACAACTACAAAGAACTATAGTGTGAAATCAGTGTGCTTTAGTGGGGAACATATGACAAAGGATGTGCAGTGTGATTCACTATAGTAGTCTAAAGCCAGTCATTCAGCTGCAGGCCATGATGATGAGATACCCATTGTCAAATTGAACCCAAAGATTGCAAAACCTAGGGAGATGGAGTGCACTGCTTGATGGAGCAGGCATGCCGGTCTTATGGAAATATAAATGAGCTGGACAAAGAATACACATAAATGTGGCAGAGCGATGCCTACAGGGCTGGCTCCTCCGCAACAGCAGAGGAGCATCGCCTCACTGGCTAAGAACCAGCAGCAGAAAAATATACCAATACTTCATTATTGTTTTAGTTTTCTGCTGCTGGGTCAGCCAGCATGTGATGGAAGGGATGGGCTGGGCCATTCGAGTGTGGAGAAGGAATGGAGTACACTAAGTGTGCATGTGTGTTTGGCCAGTCGTCTTAGGCCGGCCAAACACACATGCGCACTTAGGTTTCTCCAACCTGGCTGTGTTGAACAGCTGGGCTGGAGAAACTGCACAGACCATAGCGCAGTTTCTGAGAGGCAGTCCAAGCTGCTCAGGCCAATCCTGGGACTGCTCCTGGTGCTGCTCTCATGCTAGGTTTAACATGACAGCAGTGCCAGGATTGCTGGGGAGCCTGAGCCGGTGTCCCAATGAATGCTGGGACACCAGAACAGAAGAGGAGCGACGCGGCAAGGGATGGCGGGAAGGGTAAGTTAGAGCACAGTGTTGTTGCTAGCAGCCCTATATAATGCCCTCTGTGTAGATATTGTAAGTTCATGTGGCAGCCCACACACCATTTAACGCCAATACCATGAATGCATTTTTAGCCCATCCACTATGGCAAAGGATGGTGAGAGAGGAGCCATGTACTAAGCAACAGAAGGGACACTGTTAAGCCCTGAAATACTCTGTATGTAATGCTGGCTTTGTGGATTGGAAATGGTCTATCTGTGCTGGTGTGAGTGGTTTTAAAAGAAAAAAGTAAGCCACGCATGCTCTGTCACACTAATAGCAGAACCTGCTTTTGATGAGTACTTGGTAATCATTGCTGTCAAAAGCTGCTGGTAATCTGGCAGGTTATGTGTGCAAGCATGACCTGGGTTACATGAATTAAGGAGTAAAGTCCTAGAAATCTATATTGACACTGAACTAAGGACCTGATTTAGATCTTGACGGAGGGGAGTACTCCATTACAAATGTGACAGATATCCCGTCCACCGTATTATGATCACATTATAACCTATGGAGAGGGTGATATGGTGGAATGGATATCCTTCACATTTGTTACGAAGTATTCTATCAGCCAAGATCTAAATCAGGCCCTAAATCTTCACATAGCGGAACATAACCTTCTTTTTAATCAGGCTTCAAAGCGGGGTGCAGAATCAAACTAGCAACAGTAATTGAAATACAATGCACTCCATCCACATTCTAAATAAAGGGGATGCCTGCTTCACATCCTTCTAGATCAATTAGCAGGTTTTGACCCAATAGATCACTCCTGCCGAGGTTAGACCCTAAAATGGGGCTGAAGGAATCTGCTGAGACCCAAGGTCAACAGATGAAATTGGCCAACTATTTCAACCCTAGTCAACTCACAAGGTTTCATTTGTTAACCAACTCTCTTTATTTCTTATAAGGAGTCTTTTGCCTAAAACACTCAAATATTGCTTACTACTCTAAGACTGATGTCTCTTAACTGTATCTGAAAATCACCTCCCATTATATCCAATGGAGATCATAATACAGTGGACGGAATATCTTTCACAATAGCAGCAAAAAAAACCTTCTTGATGAATTTCAACCAGGCTTCAAAGCAGAGTGACGCATCAAAATAGAAATTCTAACTAAAATATAATGCATTTGACATTCTAAATAAAGGGGTTCCTGCTTCACGTCCTCCTAGATCAATTAGCTTCTTTTGACCCAATAGATCACTCATAGGTGAGGCCATAAAATGGGGCTGAAGGATCCTGCTGAGAATCAAAGTCAGCAGATGAACTTGGCCAACTCTCTTGGCCCTAGCCATCCCACAAAGTTTCATTTGTTAACCAATTCTCTTTATTCCTTTTATTCAGTCTTCTGCCTAAAACACTCAAATATTGCTTGCTGCTTTAAGACTGATGTCCCTCAACTGTATCTGAATGTCACCTCCACAAATGACTCTAAACCTTTTGACCAGCACCTTGTCATTAATCAATCTAGATTGACATTTCATCACCTTAAACTTCTGCTCCGAATGTAACCATCCCCCTACAGTCCTGGCTCAACATGTGGTCCTGACTCATCAGACAGCCCACCAAAGCCCATATTTATGGGCTTTGTGGCACAAGACAGTGAAGCAAGTTACCTTGCTGTGCTTCTCGGTGTCACAAAGAATGCAGGAATGTGTTATCTGTATCCAATACATCACATTCCTGTCCTTCCCCCTGTTCTGGCACCCTTTTGACAGCCTAGCACCAACACAGGCACCCTTGCACTATGGTGCAAGGATGCTTGCATTGCATGCAGGAATGCTTTTGTGCTGGTAAGACACCTTACTGCACAAAAACAATCCTTAGAGGCATTTCCCTCTTTCTATGTGTGCTGCAGAATGCACATAGAAAGAATTAAAAAATAAGTAATAAAAATATTTCTCTGTGTTACGTCTCTCCTGGATAGGCATATCTTTTGGGATATTCCCAGGATTACAAGTTCTTGTGAATCTAGGAATGCATCAAAGTCTATGGATGTTGCTTGGGACCACCTATGGAAACGCCTCCCTTGCACAGAGTAATGCAACGCAGTGACTAGTGCAACGTTACATGACTCGAGATTTATGAAGCGACACATGACCATGCAAGGTGGCCTTGCATGGCTTCATAAATACTAACGTAAGGTTTGCATCACTTTTGCATCACGTTGCGTGGTGCAAGAGTGACACGAACCAGATCATAAATATGGCCCTCAATCTTTTGATTTTGCCCTGGAAAATAATTCGAACATAGAAGCATGCATCAAATATTTGGCAAACGAGTGCAAAATAAGCTGAAACAACAAAGAAGTATCACACTCTTAATACCTGAAAATTGCCTTTAAAAGTTCACTAAATCCCTAGTGGTGTCTACAACAGATTATGGAAACTCACTACCTAGCTATTCATAGGGAAAACAAAACAATTTGAGCATTAAGCTCTCTAATTTTGTTCATTCTGAAACAGCAAGAAGAATTTACAAACTAGCGTGCATTACTCACAATGCCATCTACTCAAATTCCCTGATAGAGAAACTAGTGGGCTAGCATTGGGTTTGTAGCAGAGACTCTCTACTTTTTGAAAATTACGTAATTTATATGTGTTTATATTTAAGATGATAAAAACCATAATAGCTAACCACATTATTTCAATAACTTTTAACAGCAATAGCAATGCAGCAAAAACACACAGTAAAAAATAACAACGTAACAATGAAAAAACAAGAAAGCAACAAATATTCACTGCAATGTACCGATGCACTGCAACAAACCAACAACACAATGACTGACGAAACACAAAACACACTCAACAATACATCACCCCCGTAGTAGAGCTTATAAACACAAGAGCACAATTTAACACCAAAGTTATTCAGCAGCACGAATTAGCAATTGTGCTATGCTGTATTGTGTGGTTCTTTGGTGTTTTGTGTTTCGGGTGTGCTGTTGCTGTGTATAGTTCTGCTTGTGCATTTTATTTTTTTTGTGCTCCTTTAAAAGTGTATAGTTGTATTCTGGTATGTTTTATTGGACTATTTGTTATGTTTCTGTGCTTTCTTGTGTCATTATTCTTTTAAGTGTGGTATTATGGTATTGTAAGTTGTGCCATTGTGTTTTATCTGTTCTGCAATGTACTGTGCTGTTGTAGTGATATATTGTTTTATGTTATTTCGATTCATTTTTTACGGTGATCATCATGATGGTGCATTGTCTTATTTATGATGTTGTATTTCTGTTTTCTGATATTAACTTATACTTTCCTCTTTTAGTTGTGTTGCATTCTGTTTTGATTGTTCTGCTGTGTTGTGTCCTATTATGTTTTTTTATTTATTTTGCTTTGTATTATGCGAATGTGTTTTGCACTCTAATTGCTGTAGAGACGCCAGCACATGCAGCTACATTTCAAGTAAAACCAGAACATGTGTTTAATGTTCCAACTCCAAAACAACCATTTAGTACTCTTTTAGGTTTTACCATATCTCTGCTTTACCTCTTCGGTTATTTAAGGCAGGTGTCAGCCAAAACTGAGGCAAAGACAAGGGACCATATGACAAATAAGTAAACACTGTGAGTTAAGACATGGGGCCTCATTCCTGAGTTTGGCGGTCTTTTGGGAAGACCGCTGTGGTGGCAGCTGCCAAAAGACCGCCATGTTGATGGTAATCTGACCAGCTTATTAAGAGTTACACAGTGAAGTCTGCCAAAAAACAGCCAAATATCTGAAACTGCCAGAACACTGGAGGACGGAAAAGAGGCGCTCCCACCACCAGCACCATCAGCCTGACAAAAGTTCTCCCATCATATTACGATCCACAAATGACATGACATCTGTTCTTCCATGGCAGAAAAGCATTAGTTGTGGGAACCGTGGCAGTGTCAACTCACATCACACTGAACACAACACCACAATGAATGGTATGAATAGCCCACATCTGACACACATCCACACACTTGACACATCTATGCACTCCACTATATTACACACCCCTACAGAACCCACAATCCTTTGCAGCCAGAACACCACACACAGTCACAGAGGAGAAATAACCATCACAGATTTACTACTGTTGCTACCTATACACATTTCAAAATGCATACATCGCACAGCTGCACAGCGTACACAACACACAATTAACTTTCACACAACACACTACAACTGTCACCCACTCACATCACAGCACCTACACCTCATCACTTACTTCTGGTACAATTGTCTACCTTTTTAACACTACCTCACCATCTTTATCACCACTACCATGTCCCCACAAAAACACCTGTGTTTAACTGATGATGAGTTGAGGGTCATGGTGGATACAAATTGCAAGGGTAGAGCTACACCTGTTCAGAGCATAGGTCTAGCAAACATCAATGGCCAAATGGAGTTGTGGCAAACAATCTATGCACAAGGGAGGAAATCAGGAAGAGGTAGAATGACCCGCGGGGGTAGGTGTGTTTCATGGCATTCAGGCACCAGCTGATGGTACCGTAGACTGGCAGTGGGCTCCCATCTCCTCCCCCTACTTTCACATCTTGGGAGGAGAAGATTTTAGAGTGGAGTCTGGTAAGTCCCCACAATATTCATGTCACCCAATTGTTTTATCCTGCATGCTCCCTCACCACCTTACCACACCTCAATTAACAAACCACCCACCACTCATCTGTCCAAATGCCCCAATATCCTTCCCCTGGCAGTCCACATGTCCACTAAACTCGCCTGGCTCCACAGCTCTTTGAAATGGCATGTGAAGTATTATGAACTGATAGCACTACAAATCCCAGAAGGCAATATTCCACCATAATGAAAACCTGTACACTGCACCAAATGTTAGGTGTCATAAATGTGAAAATAACTACCAATGTAACCCATCAAGAATACTCTACTGTTAAACAGTTTAGGACAATGACAGCATTGCCATGAAACAAAGCTACAGCTGAGTGCCCCATCAAACTGCCCTTAGAAAAACAATGCAAGAATGGAATTAATTTGCCTTGGGAATATAGATGCCAAAGTGGATACACAGGCAGTACATCCACACAGAGGTCAATGTTAATTGCTTACTACCATACTGCGTCCCTGCTCTAACACTATTGTGCATTGTGCAGCTTTTTGTGCCATCTATCATGCCAGACAATTCACTAGGCAACAAAGGTTAACACCCATGTCAATAGTCAGACAACATAAGAGGGTATCACCCGTCTGGTGTATGGTATGGAAATGTCAGAGTCTCATGTTGTACTAAGTGAGATTTGTCATCAGCTGTCACTGTCATTTCTGGGGATTATGTTAAGGCATTGTGTGCATCTCACACAACTTCACCAGTACTCAAACTGAAACATCACTTGTTGTATTACTTATAGCAATACAGTGTCCCACTTCTCCAAACAGGTAACCTTGCCATTGTCACCATGGAGAGGATACCAGCGACAGCCACTATCTCTGTGGATGAAGTCCCCATTGAGGACAACCACCCTGGGTGTTTCAACAATTGTCAGCCTCACCCTGGCCACATCCACTCCTCCCAGCCCTGTTGCAGCCCCATCACAGGCAATCAGTCGCCCCCAAGCCTGTGTCCCAAGGACTGTTTCATCCACTTTGTGCCCCCAGGACAGGTACCTGAGTCTCCTCTTGTCACCCCTGACAATGATGGTCCTGCCACTAGTGTTGGTGGGCACACTGTGCCAGGGGCACAGGCACGTGGGGGTAGGGTGCATGGGAGGTATGGTGTGGGCCAGAAAATGGGGGCTCAAAAGGACAATACTGACCAGGAAACCATCTCTCATGTTTTGGGAGCCTACCAAAATTCCCAAGACATGATGGACCAGTAGTCAACATGATGGGGGAAATCTAACACCTGCAGAGCGACAACCACCAAGAAGTCATGCAGCAGTGCAGGCTCAAAATACCATACTTGCTTCTATTGCTGGGGTGCTGAGTAGGTCTGAGTAGGTCTACCCGACAACCTACAATAGGCCTCCTCCACTATTAATGACTCATCTGGCCCTTCTATATCTGGGGCTGCTAGTGGAATGGAGACCCTGCCATGAAAAGAACATGCCTCAGACACCCCACCCTCTGTAGCAGAGGAACCCCCACCCCCGCAAATGTGGATGTCCACCCAGACATCCATGAGGAACAGATGCCAAGGCAAAACCCACTGCTAGGAAGTGAACCTCTCCTGATTGGTTCCTCTTGTGTACCACAGATATACCCTGTTGCCTGTTCTGAAACTTACATCCATTTTCCTGTGTTACAAGTACACTGGACCTGTGTTTCCAGATAGTGTAGCAGCTACCCTGATTATTTCAGCCACCATGACTGAACCATTCACTGTCTGATTTCCGTTTTTTTCTGATTCAAATTTCACACATTGTTTTGCACTCCCCTATATGTACACCTTAAACACAGGCTCTGTGTAAGTGTCATTTAACAACCCTGTACTTTTGTCATGTAAGACCACCATATTATCAATATGTCACTCAGTATTTTACAACCTTTGTTATGGACATCACACATGTACTGTATCACCAGGAGACTCATTACATAGGGATTGTAACATTGATATAAGCAAAACAGCTGCTCTGAACATCTCCACATATGTATTTATAGATTTGCTTACACCAGATAGAGGTGTACTGGTAGTGACACCAGATTTTCAGCTTAGTTGTCATACACTATCAACCCACCCACAGGATACAGATTTAGGGACCTCACTCTTCCTCCTTTGTGTCACCAGGTAAAGCCTTATCACATACCCATACCTTAGCTCACTAATAGTCATTCCCCCTGATACAGACAGAGATCGGTAGTGATGTCCCCAGTCCATGGATCTTTCACTTACCCTGGTCCCGTAACTGTGGACTTGCCACTCACCTATGTCAGTCCACAGATACATGCACAATGGTCTGCAAAGTAGGAACACACTGACCGCTATGTCCAAGGTAGCTCACATACAACAGAAACCAATATGGTGGTAGAGGCTATGGTGCAGCATTTTAACATGTGTCAGACACATATGGACACACACATGACACTGCTTGACCATCTCCAGTACCAAACAGGTTTCCTTAATGGGAAAAAAACACTTCCACCCAAGCCTCCTGACAGTCTGGCCATATTAGTTATACTCCCCAAATTCATGCCAATCTGCACCTGTTTTCATCCATGTTCACTTCTGTTGGCTGCATGCATTTCATATCGGCCTATGACACTGTCTGTGACTTACCAATGATGAAGAGCCAAACAGAAACTCAGCAAATCTGTGATTGACAGAGATAAGGAATAGGACATAGCTGTAAACATACATCAAGTCTGACAAGTCATTTGGATAAGTGTTACTTTGTTTGTGCAGGAACATCTCAGGACACTGTATATCAGAATGTACTGTACACAATACTAACTTACAATATGTATGCATACCTGACTCATTGGCAATGGAGCCAACTAAGATCTCACAGAGAATGGTGAATAGGAGGTGATGTGACAGCCATCCATTGTAGTTTAAAACATGAAACCTCAATGTTAAGGAGGCATCACATACCTTTAGTCAGTTGAAGTACTGATTGATTAGATCTGCTCTGAAATTTCCTGCTTCATCTTGTTCAGGCTCATTATCACTTGGCAAATCAGCATTTCCACCCACAAGTTCTGATGGTTCCCCCTCATCAGGTATGAATGGAATCTGATGTCTCAGGGAAAGGTTGTGGAGCATGCAGCAAGCAACAATTATATGACATACCTTTTTGGGTGAGTAGAGGAGTGTTCCTCCAAATATGTATAGGCAGCAAAATCCTGCCTCTAGGAGCCCAAAAGTCAGCTGCATGACATGCCTTGTCCTTCCGTAAGACTCATTGTAGTGGACTTCCCCTGGCATGGTTGTGTACCTCACTAGTGTCAACAACCAAGGATGGTTTGGGTAGCCAGAGTCTCCTGTAAGGAATAGTTACAACAACACAAGCATATATCTTAGATATGCACATTTGTGATAACACGAGATAAACTTTGCAAACACACATGTCAAATGTTACTCACCAACCAGCTAGCCCCTCTCTGTGTAGAGTTCTGTCATCAGCAGTGGGAATTGCTCTTCTGCATGATGAAGGAAACATGGACTGATCCTGGAAACTTTGCGCAGACTTGTGAAATGTACTGGTCTGCCAAACACAGCACTTGGACGTTGATTGAGTAGTAGTGTTTTCTGTTCCTGCATACCTGGTCACTGGTAATAGGTGGAAAAAAGGCTTCATGGATGCCATCTATGGCTCCAACGACATGTGGAATGTGTATCAAAGCATAAATCTCCGCCTTCACATAGGGCAATTCTGCACATTGGGGAAACCTGATATAGCTGTTCAGGTGTTTCAACAATACACACAGTACATTCTTCAAAACTAGAATGAGCAGGGGCTGAGAAATTCCAGCACTTAGGGTCACAGGCCAATGTATTTTGAAAAGACCCAGTTGCCAGGAGGTGTAGCTCCACAGGACTTGAACAACGGAAGGTATGCTATTGGGATTGTGAATGGCAGGCATCGGATCTGGCTCCAACTGATCTCAGAGATCCATGATTGTATGCAATTCAGGTGATACATCTGTATTATATGTCTTTCTTCGATAGTGTCCAGGTCTACTAGTGGGCGGTACACTGGAGGTTGTCTTCCTCTCCTCATGCTAGGGTAACTAAGTGGAAAAAAGTTTGATTGTAGATGACCTTGACAATGTACACATAATGGATATGTGCAAATAGAAGTCACCCATATCTCCATATGATGTCAGATACAACATGTGACATTAGAAGTAAAGAATCTTGCCATGCATACTATGACAGTTCCCTTGGTTCACAATGCATGAATCTTCTGATGTACTAGGCATGCATATTTATCTGTGACTGTCAGTGTTTCATAGTCCATCCTAGTTTACATGTGACACATATTTGTTGCACCTATATTCCATTGTCATCGCACATAGAATGTTGAGAAAAGATTTTCATTTACATTACCACCAATTCCTCTGTTACCCAGCTTTTACTACACACATGCACAATTAGACTACTAAACATGAAGACAACATTTAGTAATAGTTCACACAATATAGAGATTCATCAATGACGCAGATATCATAACTTTTCCATACAAATAATTGCCTCAAAATGGCAGCTGCCTGACCTACTGTACTAGACATGAGAAAGTGACCTAGCTCTGCCGGCGGATGTCTTCAAGGTGGTAGGCGGTCACAACCACAGTGCACATTGCCATTGGAGCACATTGCTGCCTTTGGCGAACCTGAGCCAATGGCGATGTCTGGCAGCAGTAACGGTGATGTACGTGGCGGACGTGACAGTCATTTTCTGCTGTAATGGTCACTTGACTCCTGACGCTGCTACCATCAAGACCTTCACTACCTAAGCTGATGTGTACTGCCTCTGGAAGCTATCATGCCATGTCCAGCAGGTGGTAGAGCCCCAGCCTTAACTCCAGAAGAGCTGGAGAAGCTTGTGGATGAGGTCCTACCCCTGTATGAACAGCTATATTGTATACCAGTAGAGCAGGTGAGTCCAAAGGTATACCAATGTGTGGGAGGTGAAGTGAATGATGGTGTACATGGAAAGTGAGATAGTTAGGGATTGGGCAATAATGTCTAGGTGAATGTGAATGTGTACATGTGCAGAGGCAGACATCCAGTACTGATACATGGTAGCTAGTGTGTAATCTAACTTCCTTTATACACCACATAGTTTGCAGCATGTACAACATTAATGGTGTGAGAAATGTTCGTAGAGACATAAAATGTTATGGATAATTATATGTCCTCGTCATATGTGTCTAGTCAATACCAGGTACTCTTCATGCATATTGTATGGGAGAGTCCACTCCAGACATGGGCTGGCTGCAGATGCTACATTTTTAAAAGTTTGGACTGAGAGGAAGGGTATGTTTGCCAGCTTACTGTGACTGAAGTGTTCAGACCACTTGTGTTTGGATGGTGTCTGTGGTCATAACTTTTTCCTTTTGTCTGTGTCATCCATGCAGGTCAACGCCAATCAAAAAAAGGAACTTTGGCGTGCCAGCGCCAAGTAAGTGCAGACCCTGGGGGTCCACAACTGGCAAAGCACCCACTGTAGGAAGTGCTAGAAGGACCTGATATGCTGGGCCCAGAAGACCATAGATGCCCAGCTGGGGATGACCTCCCAAAGTGGGGTGCCGGTTGGACATTGACTTCCTAATGGCCCACATAATGCCAGTTGCATACCTTGAGTTGGATGGGTGTTTGAGGGTAGCACAGTAGCCATAATGGGGTATGTACTGACTACACACATGTACATCCCTTTGCCAGTTCAGTGTATGATGTGTGAGTATTTAAGCAGTGACAATGTGGTAAGTGCTAAAGGCCAATGGTCCACTAGGTACACCTATGTGTACAAGTTATGGCATTGACATAGAAGTGTGGAGCTTCTATTGTGTATAGGGACATTAAACTCACTAGTGTGAACCATATTGTATTGAAGATTGCAGTGATGCACATGTAACAGTGTCATATGTGTACTACTATACTGCTTTATTTATAACCTGCTGGGTCATCCTTACCACCTACTGATCCATATCCAGGTATCCTGTTGGTAATTTATTCAGTTCTTTGGTCTCTGTCCATTCCTATTCCACTGGATCTAGCTCTATGTGCAACATAGGGTATGACAGGTGAGAAACAGGCCAAATAATCATGAGTTGTGACCTAGATGTAAAGTTCATGTGAGGCTGTGATCTGAATAAAAAAAGTCTGATACTATACCTGTTTCTCTTACTCTGAGGTATGAGGAGGTGTCCCCATAGTTAAGTGAGGACTGAACATTGGAAAACTGTGATTTATAATCAGGGTGGACATCCTACATGATGAATAGCAGTGAAAGACATGTCATAGAAATGTGAGTTCTGACTTTGTATCCCATGTACATGGTAATGTGAAGGTAAGTGGTTAGACTGCTATTCTCTTAACCAATATATTGTGGGCATGCTACATGGGGCAGGACATCTCCTACATGGTACAATATACACTGTGTGTACCCAAAATCATGTATGTGTTGTTAATTCCTGTCATTTTCCAGATTTCCGATCCAAGTATGGCATGCTTACTATAGCTATTCTGAATCTGTTTACATGGATGTTAGTATAGCTAAGCTCAATTTGCACTGACTTCATTGTTTTTCTGGTTTTGTTGTTGAAATAAGCATGTTGGGGGAATGGCTTATGTTATCAGTCAGTTTGCTGCACTCTAGGTGTATGTCTCATTCCTGGTAACTTACAAGCTTGTTTCTGTTAGTGTAACTTTACTCAAAAGATATTAGATATCTCATGTCAGAGGTGTTGATAGTCATGTTGTGATTTAGATAATGTTGATGTGAGTTTGATGATCTTCAGTATTATTAGTACTGTACGTGGCATTCATGCACATGACAGGTGTCCATTTCATTGAAGTTGTTGGTATGGTTTCTGGGGTGGTCTGTGGGTAAATCCTGTGTGCTGGATAGTCCCTTATTGCTGTACTTGCCTTTATTTACTATGTGAGAATTGGTAACATGGGTAGGTCCACAAAGTCTGGATCAACTTTAGTGATAACACTATTGATACATGTGTTGTTGAAAAGCATATGAAATCTATTATACTATAACTTTGGCTATGCCAAATGGAGTAGGTGCATCTGTGGTTTTTGCATCTGTGAATGTCATAGACACAGTTACAAGTTATGAATATGATTGCTAAGCAACGTGCTGTGTTATAACTGGAATGTGACAAGGGAACTTTCATAGGACATGACAACTGTTAATGGACTGAGCAAGTGTAGGTTTGGGGTATGTAGGAATGTGATATCACAGTTAACACTAATTACCATTGATGAGTTATAGTTTCACAGTGATGCTGTGTATAAGGACACACTTTTAATGTTGGCAATTCATCTTGTGCTGGTACGGGGTTTGTTATAGTTGTACTGCTAGGATGGTGATATAGTGTTAAGATAGTTGGCTTATGTTATGTGTGATATTCAGCCAAGTGCGGAAGCTGCTGGCCATGGGGCCAAAAGCCATGATACCACTGACACTGAGGGACCCAGTGGCCCAGAGGGCGAGGGGAGTACCAATGGGGAGAAATGATCCTGTTCTTCATCTTCGGAATCCTCCTCCAGTGGACACTCCCTGGTGGTGGCAGACCCATCTGTGACCACCCCAGCACCTCTCAGTCCTCCACCCCTCTTACTACCACCACCCTCCCTATTGCTCTCTACCCAGTTTGTCATGCACGCTCATCTAAAAGGGTGGGCGTCTCTTTGCCACAGGCACTTTTGCCCCTGCCCCTGTCATCCCTGCTACCTTCATTGAGGAGGCTATTGACCTGTTGAGGTCCATCTCCATGGGTCAGTTGACCACAGTGAACGCCATCCAGAGACATGCAACTCAGATACAACAGAGTAATGCTTTCTTGGAGGGCATTCACGGTGCACTGGCTGGCCTACAGAGATCCTTTCAGGCTCTGGCCTCCATATTGATGGCACCCTTTGTCTCCTGTCTGCCTTCCACCTTCCTCCTCCCAATCCCAAACCCCTCTTCCCTGACCCAGCCAAAGCACATGGACAGATAGGCCTGCATCCACCTCAACATCCAAGGGTAGCTCAGACAAACACAAGCAACACAAGACACACCACTGGCATGCACACAAACAATTTACTGCTGCACACACTGCAACAGTCAATACCTGCCCTGACACCCCCACTACCCCAGCATCACTGACAGCACACCAGACACACCTGCAGATACTACAACAACATTCACAGATCCAGCCACTACACCACTCATACCCACAGACAGCACCACAGCAGACCCTCAGACATCCATCCCAGTCACCACACCCACAGACATCACAGACACTCCTTCATGCAGCACATCCACCATACCTGTAGTCACCACCCCAACAGACAATCACCCACCCACCATGGCATCCCCCGACACCTTCACCCCCCTAAGTTCAGAACATTTAAATGCCCTCATTCACCAACCCAAAAGACACCCACCACCCACAATCATTCCATCCACAACACCCACACCAACACGTGAGACAACCACTCCCTCACCCTTAACTCCCAAACCCCCTTCATGTTTTTACCTTTTTCCTACTCCTCTTCCCCCTGGAGGCCCCTAAATGCTCTGTTTCCCTCCCCAGGCCATCCCTTCCACCTCCAAGGCCTCCCCTACCTCCTGTAAGTACCCATGCCCCTCCCACTGCCAAGAAGTCTACCCCTCCCAAGAGAACCCAACCGTCCACAAAGCCTAGACCTAAAACTCCCCTCCCAAGCCTGATCCCAAAGGACCCCCCCTCCCAAGGCTAAACCCAAACCCCCCCTTCATCCCCTGATAATCCCTGAGGTGATTGCCTGCCCCTTGATATCCTTACCTGTGGAGATTAGATAGCAGTCATAAGTCAAGTTTGGGGCACACAGATGTCCATCAATTGCATGTTGCGCTATTTCTATTTGGACTGGCCTTGGACATTTTCATATTTAATATCACTGTTAATACATCATTAGACCAACCAGTTGCTGGTTTTGACGTTACATATTTGTCCTGCCTTTCTTTTCTTATTACATATTTGGGAATGGCTGACATTGTGTGTGAGTATTTATGTTTAAATGGTGCTTGTGCTACCTGTTTTGTCTGGGCAGCATGTGAGGTTATGTGCAGTGCATTTGTCCCCCAGTGATGGGTGTGTGTTGGATGATGACCATGTGTATGTTGGGGACATGTTGTTGTCATGGTATTGAGTGGTGTTTTTGTTGACATGTGTTTGTTGCTGTATTGTGTGGCTTTGTGTGCTTTGACAGTGTGCATGATTGGCACATGGTATGCCAGATACATTGTGATGTGTGTTTGCTGGGTATGTTGAATGTGGTATTGTATGGTTGTGTAATTGTGTGTGTTCGTTCCCTATTGGTGGTGCATTGTGTTATATGTGTGATTTGTCAATGTATAGTGTCTATTGTGGTTGCTTGCCAATACATTGATGTTGATGCGGTTGTGGTCTAATGATGTGTTGTGGTGTTGTGTATTGCTGTGTGTAACTGTACCGGTGCTGTGCTTCCAGCAATAGGTGTGTTTTTTTGATGTGTGTGTTTGATGGCCGTAGTGTGTGTATTGTGTGTGTACATGTGTATGTGGCTGGCTATGAGTGTGCATGACAGTGTCTTGCTACCTGTGTGTCACCCCGGTTCAAGATTGGTATGTTATGTGAACATACAAACTTTGGCAATTTACAGCAGTGAAAGGTAAGTGTGTATACTTATGGTTGCTGTCGTCATCTTTGGCATTGATTCTGGTGTCTCTGGAAGAGTAGGAGCAGCGGGATGATGTGGAGTTCTAGTTCCATGGTGGGTCCAGGCAAGTACGGCTTCCTAGAGGTGAGTGTCTTCTTTTGTGCAGTTGGTTTCTGTCTGGGTTTCTGTGGTGGTGCGACTGCAGCGGAAACATTGGTGCAACCTCGTAATCTGTACAGTGGAAACGTGGTATGCACTGGCCTGTAGGTGGCGGTCAGTCCACTGTGGCAGTGCTGGAGGTGCTTTGGCTGTATTCTGTATTGAATACTGCCAATGTCATAATTTGTCAGTCTTCTCTACGAGCCTGTGGGTAGTCGGACCGTCAACATGGTGATCCTGAGATTGCCAAACTGGTAATGACCCCCACAGTTTCTATCACAGTTTTGGGCTGGCTGGTGTATTAAGTAGTAAATGTCCTGGAGCAGGGCTATTTCACAACTGTTGACAGTTGTAAATGGCTGCTTGTGACAGGAACTTTCAATAAACGTGTTTTTTGGCTTTAACTGTAGCAACTTCTGTTGATATATCTAAAATAAACAACTGTCAAACAAAATGTAACTCAACAACTGCAGTACAACACAACATCACATAATGTTGCACAAATACATAGGAGCACAAAAAGCAACTGAATGCATCAACACCACAACAACATGTTGCACAGCAAATATGCATATAGTTTCTGGTCACAAATTACCACATCCAGAGTTCTGCTTTCATATTAAGGTGGCTAAAGTTGTTTAAAGTAAGCATCAAAGGACAAGAAATTACACTATTAAAAATGTTTTCTGATCTGGTCCCAAGAGTCAACTGATCATGTCTAGTGTTCACTTTTGTCCATGATCAAATTGGTATTGTGTTTTACAATAAGTGAAAAATGTTGGCAACTGCAACAATCAGTTCATTTACAATATATGAATTTCCTAGAATGTGAGGTAAAACAAGCTGACAATGAGATCTACAAAACATGTAGTTTAGAAGATTCACTGAATAGTTCATTACTCAAACAGTAAGTCAATAAGGGCCTCAGTTGATGCAGAAAACGTTGTCACAGTGGGAGGCATGTAATTCTATTTCACATGGCCAGCTATCACATCCGCCTCATTCTGCAGCTGGAGTTTTTAATATCACTGGAATTCAGAATGGAATGTTAGATCAAAGACTGCCATCTGTAGCTATTTCTTTTTACATCATAGAAAAAAGTTCTATCTTAATTTGACACAGCTGAGTTGATTAAAAGATGCATTTGTTTCCCAGATGGATATATTTAATCAATCTTACTTTCATACCATGGTTCTAGAGAGCTGTCAGCAACTTTCTTCATACAGATTCATTTTGTTTCATTTTTACTTAGTATACCAATGTAGGTTTATTCAGATTTTCTACGGCGGGATGTGTTACCATCAGAGTGTTTCAACAGTCTGGCTACTGGTTTTGGTGTCTTGAGAATGTAATCATTCCTATGTTCTGCATCCTGATGGCGTTGGAATATTTTTATTTAGTTCATTTTATGCAGCATTGGAAATTGTTGTAAACGAAAAAAAAAAACAATATACCACTAGTCTCACATGGAAGATGCTTGTCTATGTGTGGTCCTGAAACATAGGATTTTGAAAGTAAAAAAGAGTATATCTGTGCAAAACGTTTTACTTCTGGACAGAAATTTCACATCTGGTTCCACATGATTAGAATTGTAGTGGGTTTATATAAACAGAAGACATTCACCATCAGGTAGATTGTTTTTTTCAAACTGGAAGGTTTTTCTGGTTGAAAAAAAACAAGTGTTGAAGGAAACCAATTACAAGTCTGAGTGCTATGGCAGTGCTGCAAGCCTTCTTGCTCTGCTGCCCTGCGTCAAAACAAAAGGGCAGGAATGTGCCCTATCTACAAGATACAGTACATTCATTCCTTCCTTGTCCCCTGCGCAGGTGCACAAATTTCTGTACTGTGCCAACGCAGGAACTATTGCACCAACTCTTTATCAAGTCTTGAATTGACAGTACACATGCAAAATGTCAGTAGCCGTGTCTCTCAAATTAAATTAGAAATGGTATCAAAGCCTATGGCTAATATCCTGGGCCCAAATTGTGGTTTGCTGACAGGGCACTGCATCACAAATGCAACAGAGTAACCTGCCTATCAAACCCTCTGTCTGCCCACCTCATGTAGAGACAGGTGGATCTGAAGTATTCTGTTGACAGAGCCCCTATTGGCTCAATTGATGAATACTTCCTCTGACTGCTTGACAGATTAGAATTTGTCAGAGGAAGGACACTGCACTGTCTGCCCTATTTAGGGTGAACAGTGTAATATCTTTTTAAATGTCCATCACCCCCATGAAAAAGCTGCCAGTGAGGGACAGAAAAACGAATAATGGCCCCCACACCCACTCCCCTACCAACTCCAGCTGTGGGATTTTGTTTCTGAAAAACAAAAAAAAAGTACAATGTTTTGGGAACAGCAGTCACAGGTTGAGATGGCCATCTAACAAACATTTTGTAGATTGAAAGGAACCAGAATGACTGTGATTCTTTTCAATGTACCAAAATGACATCCAAGCAGGCGGTCATCTCTAAATTTGATGGAGGCTATTGTTCAGCTTGGCAGAGGAAATGTACTCTGCAAACCTGACGGATGCAGCACCCCCATCAAATTCATGGTCATGCCCTAAATAAATTATTTAGGAAGATATAATATTTATGAAGCAGACTACAATAGGAGAACAATTAAAACAATGTCATGTATTACCAAATGTTGGCAAATGGTTTTTTTCCAGGTCAAATGCTCATCAAGCTCAAAACAAGCTCAAAACAATGTTAAATAGAAAGGGGTGACACATACCTGTTCCTCCAAAATTCATTATTTGTATACATAAGTAATGTTTAAGATTTGTGACCCTAAAGATTTATGAGTATTGAAATCTGTGCTAAAAAACACAAAAACATGGCACGACTGAGAGTCCTTGTAAATGTAGGGGACAGTATTTTCAAAGATTGTGTGTGCATGATAGGAACCATGGAGGGACACCAACATCAACATTTTGTGGTGGTCACACAACAACAATCTTAAAAGTGCACATGGTTTGCAAAATACTAGAAAGGACTCTGGTTCCAACTACCTACTTCACTAGATACATGCTGGACCACCACTTATGTCAAGTCAAGAAGAGACAAACAAAATGTATAATATTTTAAAAGTTGGTACATGGAGTTATAACTTCTCAAACAATCCACCTCATATTTTATTGTGGTGTTCATAGGTCTCAGTGGATCCTTGTGAATATCTATTAGTATTGAGGTGGAGGATGTTTCTTTTACAACTGTCCTCTGATTTTCTGGCAAGAGATTGAGTGAGTTTTAGGCTATCTTTAGCATCCCAGGTAACCTTGATCTGTCTGGTGCTTACACGAAGGGTAAGATCAACTGCAACTACCAAAACATCTTTTATCTTTCCAACGTGGAAAAAGAGGAAAGCATGCCCACTTCAAACTTAGGGTGCACCACAGCAAAAAGGTCCATGCAGTTAAAACTCAAATATATTTTTAATGAATGATTCTGCCTTGAAACACTGTGGGGCCTTTCCACACTGGCCTCTGCACGGCACAGAGAAAAGGGTGGGGTTTCTTTCTGTGGGCAGCACTCATCCTTCATATTGTTAACAAGATTCTTATGTCAGATTAAACAGCTACATGTGTGCTGATAATGTTTGCTAAGCCAGTAACCTTAACTTACTTTGTCAAATGTTTACAAGCAGTGATACTTGCATGAAATAATTGTAAACTAATGAATAAAAAAAAAAAAAAATAACACAATAGGGTTACTGTCTGCATTGAGTCTTTGGACCAAACTTTAAAAGAATTGGAACCAGGAATCGTCCTTATGTGTCACTAAAGACCCACAAACTGTACTTTATACTCTTACAGGTCAACTCTCAAGTCAAGGTGGGTAAACAGAACTATGCCTCTCAAGGATGGAATAAACAATGTGGGGTTTCCCTCGTAGGTCCCACCAAAATGGTGACAGTGAGGAGCATCAATTTGCAGTTTGGGAGTTAGTAAGGATTACAGGTCCCTCAAATGTTTGCCAAAAAGAAAAGCTCACAGGTATCTCCACGGTCAAATAAATAATGGAGTGATGGCATAGTGGTCCAGTGTTTCAAAGGAATTATTTGTTCCACATGGGGCAACCATGAAAACAGTAGGTCAGGTGACAGTAAATATGGCAGGAATACCAGGAAAGTCTGCAAATAAAGGTCCCTTTTGGACAGGAAACTATGTTTCAAAAGTAACCCTATATTAATTTTTACTAAAAGTCTTTAGGCCTTATTATTAGGCTGGCTGACTAATAATAAGACTGTGCAGACAGTGTGCTTTTCGAGGGTGCTGGTGCCCCCTGTGTGCGGCAGCATTGCCCCTGGCTCTATTTTGAGTCGGCGACAATGCTGATGCACCTTTTCATGGGGCTGACCGGCGGAAACCTTGTTTTTTGCGGGTCAGCCCAGTGGGAAGGTCATAATGGTGCTGGTGGGGAGCTTGCCAGCTCTACGGCGACCTCCCTGTGATGAGTTTGGTGGATGGATGTTTCCATCCGCCAAACTCATAATAGATCCCTCAGTCTGTGGGTGAAAGGCTTATTGTAGAGATATTCCTGTAAAAGTCAAGGGCAAAATTGAGAATTAAAATAAGCAAAATCTGGGAAAATTATGCATGTTTCTGTGAATCATTTTAAAAGGAAATATTGGGGGTTATTCTAACTTTGGAGGAGGTGTTAATCCGTCCCAAAAGTGACGGAAAAGTGACGGATTTACCACCAGCCGTATTACGGGTCCATTATATCCTATGGAACTCGTAATACGGCTGGTGGTAAATCCGTCACTTTTCCGTCACTTTTGGGACGGATTAACACCTCCTCCAAAGTTAGAATAACCCCCATTGTGTTGTGAGCAGTAATTGCTATTGTATATATGTATTTATTTGTACTCTCTCTTCCTTTCATGCTCCAGTGGCCAACATATTATGGCGAGAAGAAGGTACTCATCAATTTTATTTCAATAATATTTGTTTCACGCAGTTTTGTCATCAATTATAAATGTTGCAATCTGTTTTGAAAATAAGGGGAAAGTTAGTTATCTTGCCTTTTGAATATTACATTTGGACAACATCATTCAATCAGTAAACATTTCCACAGCTGCTCTCACTCATGGCTTTCATACAGGGAAGCAATTTTGCTGACTGATGACATTAGTTGCTAATCAATGCACATTCTATTAGGGGTATAGCAATAGGTTCCTTAGCTGCACATGTGCCAAGGAACATATCTAAGGTTCAGAAATGTGGGGGGAAAAAACAACAACTTTTAGCAGGAACTATTTGATAATCTATACACTCAGTCGCTGTAAACAAATTTACCTTTATTCATCATTGCTCTTGATAACTGATTGCCCATTACATTCAGATGTAAACATACAATACGGTATGGCATGCTTCATAATCAGACATAAAAAGAAATGTCCTGTATTCAACGGCACTAAATTCTATGCATTCAGTAATTATAATTTAGGCATCTGCAAAACAAATCACTCTAAGGCATGCTTGCCGATTTCTCCTACAGATTGGAAAATGTTATGTGTATTAAATCATGCTAGAATTGAGTCTAGTGTTTTTTCAATCCCCATTAGAGCTAATGAAGTCATACCTTATTTATTCAAGTCACTGGGTATGTTGTGTAGATGCATCTTAGAGTTACAAATCTACTTAAATATTCAGATCATGATTCTTTAATCTTATAAACAGTAAAATGTATTTTGTGAAGGAGGCCTATGAAGTTAGGTAGGCTACAGTAATTAGGGAAGCAGTATTTTAAATCATCAAACCGGGGGGGAGGCTATTCACAAATTTCATTTACACAAGTAAATCTGCATGTGTAAGTGTACTCTAAACTTTGTAGTAAATGTACTACTTTTGGCTACTCACCATTTCTGGCTCTAAATTTAGGCCTACATGTTTCCACCCTGCAAAACAAGGGGTGGAGACAAATTCACTAGGGTAAAATTAGCACAAACCCAAAAGTCCCAGGAGTAACTCCAGCACCACATACGGTCAACCACTGGTGATCCAACACCCTCCATTGAACATAATGGAAACAAGGTTATAAACTATAACCTGATAGGACATGATGTTAAAGTAAAATAAGTTATATTGACTTTTTTACAAATACATTTAATTTAATGCTAAACCATTGCATATAAATAAAAAATAATATTTTATGATATGATGATTTAATAACACTTATTAATTTAAATACACATGCAGTGTTTTAAAAAAATATTAGAGCAATGTAAATGATTTCTATATGTGCATGTTTGTAATGTTTATTGTACAAAAGTAAATACAAACATTTTTCTTTAGGTGGAATTTTTTTAAATAAATAGATTAAAATGAACTTTAAATTTAGCTATGTACATTACAAAATATTCAAAAATTTAAATTGAATTAATAGGGCCTAGTTACAACTAATAGCAATTAAAATGCAGGCAAATGTCTCCTTCAAATTAAAAATTGCATTAAACCTAAAAAACGTAAACTTTTTTTATGTTTCATATAAACCCCTTCGCTGCCAGGCCTTTTCCCCCTCCTGTGCCGAGCCTTTTTTTGGCTATTTGGGGCAGTTCGCGCTTAGGCCCTCATAACTCTTTGTTCACATAAGCTATTCACGCCAAATTTATGTCCTTTTTTTCCAACATCCTAGGCATTCTAGAGGTACCCAAACTTTGTGGGTTCCCCAGAAGGAGGCCAAGAAATTAGCCTAAATATAGTGAAAATTTCGTTTTTTTTAAAATATTGGGAAAAAGGGGCTGCAGAAGAAGGCATGTGGTTTTTTCCCTGAAAATGCCATCAACAAAGGGTTTGCAGTGCTAAAATCACCAGCGTCCCAGCTTTCAGGAACAGGCAGACTTGAATTAGAAAACACAATTTTTCAACACAATTTTGGCATTTTACTGGGACATACCCCATTTTGACGATTTTTTGTGCTTTCAGCCTCCTTCCAGTCAGTGACAGAAGTGGGCATGAAACCAATGCTGGATCCCAGAAACCGAAACATTTCTGAAAAGTAGACACAATTCTGAATTCAGCAAGGGGTAATTTGTGTAGATCCTACAAGGGTTTCCTACAGAAAATAACAACTGAAACAAAAATATTGAAATTGAGGTGAAAAAAACTGCAATTTTTCTTTATGTTTTACTCTGTAACTCTTTCCTGCAGTGTCAGATTTTTTAAAGCAATATACCGTTATGTCTTCTGGACACTTCTGTAGGAGGCTGGACTGGCTTGTAGTGAGTACCAAGGGGTACTTGCACCTTGCACCAGGCCCAGTTATCCCTTATTAGTGTATAGGGTGTCTAGCAGCTTAGGCTGATAGATAATGGTAGCTTAGCAGAGCAGCTTAGGCTGAACTAGGAGACATGTGAAGCTACTACAGTACCACTTAGTGTCATATGCACAATATCATAAGAAAACACAATACACAGTTATACTAAAAATAAAGGTACTTTATTTTTATGACAATATGCCAAAGTATCTTAGAGTGTACCCTCAGTGAGAGGATAGGAAATATACACAAGATATATATACACAATAGCAAAAATATGCAGTATAGTCTTAGAAAACAGTGCAAACAATGTATAGTTACAATAGGATGCAATGGGGAAACATAGGGAAAGGGGCAACACAAACCATATACTCCAAAAGTGGAATGCGAACCACGAATGGACCCCAAACCTATGTGACCTTGTAGAGGGTCGCTGGGACTATTAGAAAATAGTGAGAGTTAGAAAAATAACCCTCCCCAAGACCCTGAAAAGTGAGTGCAAAGTGCACTGAAGTTCCCCTAAGGACAAAGAAGTCGTGTTAGAGGAATAATGCAGGAAAGACACAAACCAACAATGCAACAACTGTGGATTTCCAATCTAGGGTACCTGTGGAACCAGGGGACCAAGTCCAAAAGTCACAAGCAAGTCGGAGATGGGCAAATGCCCAGGAAATGCCAGCTGCGGGTGCAAAGAAGCTTCTACTGGACAGAAGAAGCTGAGGTTTCTGCAGGAACTAAAAGGGCTAGAGACTTCCCCTTTGGTGGACGGATCCCGCTCGCCGTGGAGAGTTCCCGCCGAAAGAACGCCAACAAGCCTTGCTAGCTGCAAATCGTGCGATTAGCGTTTTTGGATGCTGCTGTGGCCCTGGAGGGACCAGGACGTCGCAAATTGGACCAGGAGAGAGAGGGGACGTCGAGCAAGACAAGGAGCTCTCTCAGCAGCAGGTAGCACCCGGAGATGTGCCAGAAACAGGCACTACGAGGATGCGTGAAACGGTGCTCACCCGAAGTCGCACCAAGGAGTCCCACGTCGCCGGAGACCAACTTAGAACGTCGTGCAATGCAGGTTAGAGTGCCGTGGACCCAGGCTTGGCTGTGCACAAAGGATTTCCGCCGGGAGTGCACAGGGGCCGGAGTAGCTGCAAAAGTCGCGGTTCCAAGCAATGCAGCCCAGCGAGGTGAGGCAAGGACTTACCTCCACCAAACTTGGACTGAAGAGTCACTGGACTGTGGGGGTCACTTGGACAGAGTCGCTGGATTCGAGGGACCTCGCTCGTTGTGCTGAGAGGAGACCCAAGGGACCGGTAATGCAGCTTTTTGGTGCCTGCGGTTGCATGGGGAAGATTCCGTCGACCCACGGGAGATTTCTTCGGAGCTTTTGGTGCAGAGAGGAGGCAGACTACCCCCACAGCATGCACAAGCAGGAAAACAGTCGAGAAGGCGGCAGGATCAGCGTTACAGAGTTGCAGTAGTCGTCTTTGCTACTATGTTGCAGGTTTGCAGCCTTCCAGCGCGGACAGCAGTCGATTCCTTGGCAGAAGGTGAAGAGAGAGATGCAGAGGAACTCGGAGGAGCTCTTGCATTCGTTATCTAAAGTTTCCCCAGAGACAGAGACCCTAAATAGCCAGAAAAGAAGGTTTGGCTACCTAGGAGAGAGGATAGGCTACTAACACCTGTAGGAGCCTATCAGAAGGAGTCTCTGACGTCACCTGGTGGCACTGGCCACTCAGAGCAGTCCAGTGTGCCAGCAGCACCTCTGTTTCCAAGATGGCAGAGGTCTGGAGCACACTGGAGGAGCTCTGGACACCTCCCAGGGGAGGTGCAGGTCAGGGGAGTGGTCACTCCCCTTTCCTTTGTCCAGTTTCGCGCCAGAGCAGGGCTAAGGGGTCCCCTGAACCGGTGTAGACTGCCTTATGCAGAATTGGGCACATCTGTGCCCAACAAAGCATTTCCAGAGGCTGGGGGAGGCTACTCCTCCCCTGCCTTCACACCATTTTCCAAAGGGAGAGGGTGTAACACCCTCTCTCAGAGGAAGTTCTTTGTTCTGCCATCCTGGGCCAGGCCTGGCTGGACCCCAGGAGGGCAGATGCCTGTCTGAGGGGTTGGCAGCAGCAGCAGCTGCAGTGAAACCCCAGGAAGGGCAGTTTGGCAGTACCAGGGTCTGTGCTACAGACCACTGGGATCATGGGATTTTGCCAACTATGCCAGGATGGCATAGAGGGGGCAATTCCATGATCATAGACATGTTACATGGCCATATTCGGAGTTACAATTGTGAAGCTACATATAGGTAGTGACCTATATGTAGTGCACACGTGTAATGGTGTCCCCGCACTCACAAAGTTCAGGGAATTGGCTCTGAACAATGTGGGGGCACCTTGGCTAGTGCCAGGGTGCCCTCACACTAAGTAACTTTGCACCTAACCGTTACCAGGTAAAGGTTAGACATATAGGTGACTTATAAGTTACTTAAGTGCAGTGTAAAATGGCTGTGAAATAACGTGGACGTTATTTCACTCAGGCTGCAGTGGCAGGCCTGTGTAAGAATTGTCAGAGCTCCCTATGGGTGGCAAAAGAAATGCTGCAGCCCATAGGGATCTCCTGGAACCCCAATACCCTGGGTACCTCAGTACCATATACTAGGGAATTATAAGGGTGTTCCAGTAAGCCAATGTAAATTGGTAAAAATGGTCACTAGCCTGTTAGTGACAATTTGGAAAGAAATGAGAGAGCATAACCACTGAGGTTCTGATTAGCAGAGCCTCAGTGAGACAGTTAGTCACTACACAGGTAACACATTCAGGCACACTTATGAGCACTGGGGCCCTGGGTTACCAGGGTCCCAGTGACACATACAACTAAAACAACATATATACAGTGAAAAATGGGGGTAACATGCCAGGCAAGATGGTACTTTCCTACAACTTCTGGTTGCGGGGATATATAGGGCTTGTAGGTTCATCAAGATCTCTAGGTACCCAGAGCCAATAAATGAGCTGCACCCTGCAGTGAGTTTTCATTCTATACCGGGTATACAGCAATTAATTTAATTTGCTGAAATATAAAGAGTAAAAAATAGCTATCAAGAAAACCTTTGTATTTCCAAAATGGGTACAAGAAAAGGTGTTGAGGAGCAGTGGTTATTTGTACATCTCTGAATTCCGGGGTGCCCATACTAGCATGTGAATTACAGGGCATTTCTCAAATAGATGTCTTTTTTACACACTCTCTTATATTTGGAAGGAATAAATGTAGAGAAAGACAAAGCGGCAATAACAATTGTTTTGCTATTCTATGTTCACCCAAGTCTCACAATAAAAATTATACCTCACTTGTGTGGGTAGGCCTAGCGCCCGCAACAGAAAATGCCCCAAAACACAACGTAGACACATCCCATTTTTTAACAGAAAACAGAGGTGTTTTTTGCAAAGTGCCTGCCTGTAGATTTTGGCCTCTAGCTCAGCCGGCACCTAGGGAAACCTACCAAACCTGTGCATTTTTTAAAACTAGAGACCTAGGGGAATCCAAGATGGGGTGACTTGTGGGGCTCTGACCAGGTTCTGTTACCCAGAATCCTTTGCAAACCTCGAAATCTGGCTAAAAAACACATTTTCCTCACATTTCGGTGACAGAAAGTTCTGGAATATGAGAGGAGCCACAAATTTCCTTCCACCCAGTGTTCCCCCAAGTCTCCTGATAGAAATGATACCTCACTTGTGTGGGCAGGCTAGCGCCCGCGACAGGAAATGACCCAAAATACAACGTGGACACATCCCATTTTTTGATAGAAAACAGAGGTGTTTTTTGCAAAGTGACTACCTGTAAAATTTGGCCTCTAGCTCGGCCGGCACCTAGGGAAACCTACCAAACCTGTGCATTTTTGAAAACTAGAGACCTAGGGGAATCCAAGATGGGGTGACTTGTGGGGCTCTGACCAGGTTCTGTTACCCAGAATCCTTTGCAAACCTCAAAATTTGGCCAAAAAAACACATTTTTCTCACATTTCGGTGACAGAAAGTTCTGGAATATGAGAGGAGACACAAATTTCCTTCCACCCAGCATTCTCCCAAGTCTCCCAATAAAAATGATACCTCACTTGTGTGGGTAGGCCTAGCGCCCAAGACAGGAAATGCCCCCAAAACACAACGTCGACACATCCCATTTTTTGACAGAAAACAGAGGTGTTTTTTGCAAAGTGCCTACCTGTAGATTTTGGCCTCTAGCTCAGCCGGCACCTAGGGAAACCTACCAAACCTGTGCATTTTTTTAAACTAGAGACCTAGGGGAATCCAAGATGGGGTGACTTGTGGGGCTCTGACCAGGTTCTGCTACCCAGAATCCTTTGCAAACCTCAAAATTTGGCTAAAAAAACACATTTTCCTCACATTTCGGTGACAGAAAGTTCTGCAATCTGAGAGGAGCCACAAATTTCCTTCCACCCAGTGTTCCCCCAAGTCTCCCGCTAAAAATGATACCTCACTTGTGTGGGTGGGCCAGGTACCTGCAACAGAATAAGGCCAAAAACTTGTAGAGATAGAGGGGATAGCACAGCGAGTTAATAAGGACATATTCTTCTTTTATACATCTTTAGGCTGACTCTGCTTTGGGGACCCACACAAGTGAGGTGTCATTTTACTTGGGAGACTGAGGGGAATGCTGGGGAGTAGGAATTTTGTGCTGGAGCGGTGATCGTACAAACGAAAGTCAGTAAAATATGCTTTTTTAAGCAAATTTTCAGGTTTGCAGAGGAGTCTGGGTAAGAAAATGTTGGGGATCCACGCAAGCCACACTTCCCTGGCCTCCTTGGGGTGTCTAGTTTAAAAACATGTCTGGGTTTGGTTGGTTTCCCTAGAAGAAGGCCGCACCCAGGACCAAAAACATAGTTCCCCCTAGTGTTTGGCTGGCAGTGTGTTGCAGTAGCCAACAGCAAGTCAATATGTACACTATGTACACCCTCAGCCAAGCCCCACTCCACACACAATAGCATCACTTTTTTTTTTTAAACAAAGAAACCCCTAACTAATTAGAAATAATTACAAAATTACAAACACAAAAGCTCTAACTAAGTACATGACAGAAATGCTAACCATGAAACTGAACACATGAAAATATAAAACAGGCAGTTTACACTCATGGTTGTTCCCAGTAATTCTTCTGGGTGTGATAATTCTTAAAACAACCACCCACACACAGCCCAGGCTTTGAAGGACAATCTGGGCAGTACATTCGAGTCTCCCTCCGGATACCTCTTCGAAAACACGCTCTACATTTCTTAGCTGGAAAGTCATTTTTGGGTGTGGGAGGAATGTGCTCAGCAAAGTGGCGATCTTTCAATCTATCCACATCCTCCACCACTGCTTCTCTAGGACCTCTGGCCTGTTCCACCACAATAAGGCTCTCTATCACTGATTCCACAGCAACCACAGCACCAAAACTGTCCTCATCGCCGCCACCGACAACATCAGGACCATACTGGTCAATGGCGAAGCTGCCTCCCTCGTCCTCCTGGACCTTTCAGCCGCATTCGACACCGTCTGCCCCCACACCCTATGGACACGCCTCAAAGATGCAGGAATCCGCAACAAAGCCCTGGACTGGATCACCTCCTTTCTCACTGGCAGAAAGAGTTTGTCTCCCTCCATTCCGCTCTGAAGCCACCAAAATCATCTGTGGAGTACCCCAGGGTTCATCCCTCAGCCCAACCCCCTTCAACGTCTTCATGGCTCCGTTCGCTAACATTGCCCGATCTCACAACCTCAACATCATCTCATACGCCAATGACACCCAGCTAATCCTCTCCCTCACTAAGGACTCTGCCACCGCCAAGACCAACCTCCATGAACGAATGAAGGCCATCGCAGAATGGATGAAAAACAGCTGCCTGAAACCGAATTCTGACAAGACTGAGGTCCTCATCTTCGGCTCCAGCCCCTCCGCATGGGACAACTCCTGGTGGCCTGCCACACTGGGAAATGCACCGACACCCACCGACCACGAGCGCAACCTGGGATTCATCCTGGACTCTTCACTATCTATGACCCAGCAAGTCAACGCCATTTCCTACTCCTGTTTCAACACTCTCCGCATGCTTCAGAAGATCTACAAATGGATCCCAACTGACACCAGAAGAACAGTCACCCAAGCCCTCGTAAGGAGCAACCTGCACTACGGCAATGCCCTCTAAGCAGGAACCACGGCCAAACTCCAGAAAAGACTGCAACACATCCAGAGCGCCTCCGCACATCTCATCCTGGACATCCCCCGCCACTGCCACATCACAGCCCACAGGAGAGACTTACACTGGCTCCTGGTCAACAAGAGAATCACGTTCAAACTCTTCACCCATGCTCACAAGGCACTGCACAACACCGGGCCAGAATACCTCAACAGACAGCTCTCCTTCTACACCCTGACCTGACAGCTTTGCTCCGCCGACTTTGCCCTCTCCACCGTCTCACGCATCCACAGAACAACCTCCGGTGGCAGACCGTTCTTCCATCTTGCTGCCAAGACGTGGAAGGCTCTTCCCACCCACCTGCGGACTAAGGACCTACTAACCTTTAGGAGATTTCTCAAGACATGGCTGTTCGAGCAGTAGCAGGCCCCTCACATCAGCGGCTTGAGACCCTCAAAGGTGAGCAGTGCGCTTTACAAATTCTATGATTGATTGATTGATTGATTTAGTGAATGTGGTCCATCTTATATAATTGAGTTCTCCAATTGGAGCCTTGATAAGTGACAATTTCATTCACATATTAAATGTTCTTTAGCTCCAGACACATGTTTCACTCTTCAGTTTTATTTAAGAATTTTTAGAAGAACTCCTACCTAAAGTAAGATGTTTATATTAACTTACTATCAGTTAACAAACACAAATAGTTACATACAAATAATTTATTTTCAGTTAGTGTAAATATTTTTTTCTGAAAACTGAATTGTACTTATTTTTAAATTAAAGTTCTTGAAATAGTTTACTGTTAAATAATATTTACCTTTCATTTATATATAATTTTGTTAACATCAAATCAAATGTGTATATATTTTTAAACAGTCAAAATAAATACATTGATTTTAACAGTATTTCAGATTGGGTTCTATTTTAAGCCTCTGCCTCTCAGTAGGTGGTTGTTGCGGTACCAGTGGCTAGCCAGGTGTTGTGCCAGACGTACTCTCCTTCTAAAATGATGCATATTCAATAGTGTTTTGGGTCCTTTTTGACTGTAGCAACTTTAGAAATGCACTTTCTGAATAACAATGGGCTTACTGTTTTATAGGTAGGTCTCTGCTTCTCCTTAAATCCCTCTCACTTAGTTGTTCCTGTACCCCTTTTTCTAGTCACTCCCCTAGCCCCCTCACATTTAATACTAAGCACAAATATGTAGATGTGAGCATCTCCCCATAGAAAAGACAAGAGAGATTGAGATGGAGATTTACCCTTATAGGTTTATCAATTGCATTTTGTAGTAGTAATACTACTGTAGTACTACTTTAGGTACTACAAAATGCAGTTTTTGAATCTGGCCCGGGTCTTTTAAACCTGCTTTAACTTTCCATTCTGCACCAACTTTGAAGACAGTCCTCCTGCATTGCATGTATCTCTAGATGTTTGTTTACAACTAACTTTATCCACACTTAATAAAATCCTTGTCATCCTAAGTATAACAAAATATTTTAAATAAGCTAGAGATACACCACCAAGAACAAAATAGCATTTACATTCTGTGCCCTTGTTTATTTATTACTTTTCATGCCTCTCTCAACCAACAACAGACATATTCCCTCTGAAAATAAAACAAGCACATCACGAGATTTAGAAACGTCAACAGCATGTCATTGTAGGGAATTTAGTAGTTAAGCTATTGAAAGAAGAGGTTCATTCTTAATACAAGCCGAGCTCTGGCTGCACTTCCACACTCCTTAAACAGAAGGACCACAGAAGTAACTCAGATTCACCCTTGCCTCACCTTTGATAGCTTGCTCTAAACAGCAAACCAAAAAGGAGGGTGAAAACTGAAGTAGTTCAAGATCTTTATTCCCTTTGCTACCTTCCACAGCTTGACAGCACTTGCCACCCCAGAACATCCTTCACTTAACATTCCACACAAAGAACTGGCACCAACATTTGACGACACACATAACCCAACACACATCCCTTTCATCACAAAATATGGGAGAAAAACTATACAAACGAATATATAGAACACAAAGAAAAGGGAAACAACCATAACAATCTCTTTCATATATACATACAGGAAATAAAAGGTAAAACAATAGTTTGACATAAAATGTAAGCCTAGAGAAAGCTCTAATGCAGCGTTTTCCAATAGATTTATAATTGAGATGAACAGGAAGCAAATATCCATCACATTGCATAATCCCTTAATTTAAAGGTCTTGTTCTCACTCTATAAGAAAATCTGCTTTGACATTTGTCTTTCTCTTAATCTGAATCCGCATTCAATCCAGAGTAAACCCCCATCTTCTCACACATATATGCTGATTCAGACTCTGGTACATCTAAATTAAACTCTTATTCTAAACTTTTCCATTTTCCACTGTAATCACATGGTCTATTACTTCCTCACCTTAATGGGTGCTGAAAAATTAGATAAAGCTTTGCATATGCGAACTGTTTTTTTACCCTTACCCAATCTTCTGTGTAGATTGTCACTTTTTTGTGATCATCATCAAGAGAACTGTATTTTGTTTATTCAGCAGATCTAACATGTGTCATACTTCCCATTTTGATGCATAAACTGTCTTTCTGCTAATCCACTCCTTATTCCATTTAGAACCAGCAATGTTTCCTCTAAATAGGGTGAATGGTGCTACCCCTCTACAGATATGAGGAATAGTCTTCATGGCCCAGAACATGTCACCAACTATAGACTTAAATCCAAGCAATTTACTAATGCCACCTACAGTTGGTCCCAACTATCTCCACCAAACCTTTACTGGGAGGATGGTATAAAGATGTTTTCTTGTGTTTTATAACTCACAAATTCAAGAATTCTTCCAGTTTTCTAGATACCAACTGGGTGCTTTTATCAGTCACCGTTTTGGCTGGATAAACCTCAAACCCCTTTAAAGAAATCTGTAACAAATTTCATTGCAGGCCATTTGTATACCCAATCAATCAAAACAAGGGCAAATGGTGGTGTTCTGCCCAGATCCCCAAATGATCCAGAAATGCCAAAAGCCACATTGTATCAAGGTTAGTTATGGACAACAGCAGAAGTTAAGGGAGAAGAACATGTCATGTGGGTTTTATCACTGGGAACACAAACACAACAATCACAGATGAAAATCTCCACAGCCAAATCTAATCCAGGTCACAAGAAATCTTCTTTCACTCCGTGCTTCATACCACAAACTCCAGTATGTTTTTCATGAGCCAAATCCAACACCTTACTACGAATATTCAAAGAAACAACCAATTGCCCACATTTCTGGATGAATCCATCAACAAAACATAACTGTTTAGATACTCTCTTAGAAGGAATTAAGACTGTCAACATATATACATTATCAGGCCAGCAACTAGTGATACATTTCATAACCTCCTGTATTTCCTATTGTTGGCTAATGCCTCCAACCCTTCCTCTTCTGACAAAGCTCATTCCATGGCACTGTCAACTGAACTCACTGCAGACACTATTTCTTAGTCATCCTTCACGTCTTATACAGATTTGCACTCCTTTAGAGATAATCTAGATAATCAGACATAACATTCTTAGCACCATACACATATACCAGCTTATAATGGAATTCTTGAAATCTATGTTGCCATTTGGCAAAGCAAGGGGTAGCTCTTCCTCCACTCCTGATGTAGAACAAATTCACCAATGATCTTAATGCAATTATACTGTCCCACACAAAATTAAGATACTGATCACCCCACTACAAATCAAGCACTTCCTTTTCTATCGTGGAATATGTGGCTTTCCATATCTCTCAGAGCTCTTGAAGCAGATGTAGTAATTTCCTCACTCCCATTACTTATATTCCACCAAAGTACAGTACATAGATCCACATTATTCACATCAGTTGAAATAATGCACACATCATTGGTGTCAAATGCTTTGAGAGGTGTCAATCAGACGCGATTTCAATTTTGATTATTTCAAAAATGTTCTCATTCATTGTCTCATGCATATTTTGACTTTCTTGTGCAGTTTCCTTAAGCATGATCTTTTCTCAGCAGACCTTCCCACAAATATGGCATAATACTCTCCTAGGCCCACAAAAGAACTAAGCTGATATTTATCAGTTTTTTTTTTTTTTGCATTGCTTCCAATATTTTCAGCTTGGGCTCAGTACCTCTTCTATATACGTGAAGTCCCAAGTAGTCTATCCCATTCTGGAAAAACTTATATTTATCTTTCCTTACTGCTAGCCCATCTGATCGGGTGATCCCTGAGACATTCCGTAACCTATTACCATGCTCAGACGCATCCTTACCGCACACTAGAATATCAGCCAGGAAATATGTGACAGCTATTGTGTTCTTCAATGAGTTATTCATAAGCCTTTGGAACACCAACAATGCTGATGCCAATCCAAAGGCATGCAGACATAATAATATGCCCTTTCAGGTGTTACAGAAGATGTACAGTGTCTCAACCTGTGACTCAACTCTATTTGATGGTGGGCTGAAAACATGCCCAAAGACATAAAGAAAAACCCTCAAGAGTTGCCAGTACTTCATTCATATTAGGCAGTGGTTAGCGATTAATCCATGTATTGAAAATTAGGTCCCCCAATACTGTTGGCTTCGTGCACCAAACCTACAGGAGCAAGCTGTTCAGAACCTTCAACGGATTCTATTACTCTCAGGGCACACAATGTTTCCAACGAAGACTTCAATTGGTTACATAAAACCATAGGTACTTTGCTTGCCTTATCAGCAACAGCCTGTGCTTTGTCTTTCATTATTATAGAGTGTACAAAATCCATCCACATGCCCACCTCTTCTTTGAAAACTTCAGGATATTTATTAATACAATCATTGGCACTCATATGGCAAACAGGAGTTTTCTGTTGTGATACCAACATGTCTGGATGATTGGAACCTAATACAGTGTTAAGTTCACCTTGTTCGTTCCACCGAAACAAGTTGGACCCATCTTTAGCAATGCATACAGGTCCCATGGTAGAACTATCTTCAAATTCTATGGTAACAATTTCAGTGTGAGATGTATGTAGCTTTGTGTCTACAAACTTGCCAAACCTGTTTTCAATGATCAATGTAAAAGTACACCCAGAATCTGCCATTTGATAAAAGTACTGTTTATGGTGATTTCACAGCAGAGGTTTCCCTTTACGCAAATCATTCATTGAGCCTATTTCAACTAACTCCATGAAGGTTACTCGACGTGGGTGAGATACTGCCCACACAAACCGTTACAGAGTGGACTCCTCCAGGATGCATAAAAAGTGAGGTAAACAGCCACTAGAAAATGCTGCTAATAACTATAAGTTGCAACAGTTCTAATAAACGGGTGTGTCTGTTATCACTGATGCAGGCCAATGTACTTCTTTGTGGAATGTAAGCGAAGGTAGGCCTGTCACAGATAATGCAGGCAATGAGGACGAGGAAAGCGGTGTTACATGTCTTTAAAATTGCCTCTGGTAGTGTTGTAGGACATAGGCCCTCATTATGAACATTGGCGGCAGGGACCGCCATGTCGGTGGTGGCGGTAATGACCACCACCGGCATGGTGGTCTCAGCTGCCAAATAATGAAGGCTATGGGGACCACCACAGGCAGCCTTCCACCACCACCAGTCTACCGCCGACAGGTAGCCTGACGACGGTGGAAATTATTATCTGACAGGGCAGAACTGCTGATAATGATCCCTTTTCCTCCAGCCGTTCCCTGGTGGATTCCCCTGCCAGGGAAAGGCTGGTAGAATGGGTCCTCTGGGGCCCGCCTGGGGGCCCCTGCACTGCCCATGCACTTGGCATGGGCAATGCAGGGACCCCCCTGCAGTGCCCCGTCACGCAGGTCACTGCCCGATTTACGGGCAGTGATCTGCGTGACGGGTGCTGCTGCATCCGCCGCACAGCCGTATTGATGGCGGCTCCATGTGGAGCCGCCAGCAATGTCTCTGCCCTGCATTCTGCTGGGCCGGCGGGCAGAAACAATGTTTCCACCCGCCGGCCCAGCAGAATGTTATTTATGTGGCCGGCGGGGTTTCTAGGGGGCTAGCGGTCAGTGAAATGACTGCCAGCATGAATACAGTAGTAAACATTGCCGTGTTCATAATGACCCCCATAATGTTTCTATAGTTGGTTAAGGATAGATTCCATCTCAATACTCAAAGATAGTTGCCAAAATCATTACACTTGCAGCACATGTTTTTTAACAGTCCGTGGAGCTTATGAGATTGGGCTGTGAATCATAAACATTCGGGTTTTACTAATTACTGTTCTGTACACAAAAAACAATGTAGAAGCCACAGTGCAGCAGCAGGCTTACCACCAAAGCTGGGAGAGTCACAAGTAGTGCCACAAAGAAGATATGCAAATAAGGTAGAGTAAGGGAACTATGATGTTGATGAAGTGACCCAGACAAAGGCGGGCCCCCATTAGGGCAGAGGAGCAATGCCTCCTGCTGCCAATGCAGCAAATGTGAAAAATAAAATGATAATAAAATGAATTACCAGCCCGAGCAGTGTTTGGGGATGGGGCATTGCTGGTGGCTGGCAGCAGGGGTGTGGCGTTCAGCCCCCCAGTATACACTGTGTATGGCAGTTTGTCTGGCTGTCTTTAGCCGACCAGTCTCAGATGTGCAGTGTACACTTCTACACACAGCTGTTTGAGGCAGCTGGGTGGAGAGCAGGCACAGGCCCCCTGTGCCTGCTGGAGCATCGAGGCAGCCCGCTCTAGCCAGTGCTGGTGCTGCTCTCATGCTGCTCATCTGCAGCATGAAAGCAGTGTTGGGATTAGGGGAACTGTCTTTGGCTCCAGGAAGTGCAGTTATGCTGACTGCATGACGATGAATACGAGGACGAGGAGCAGGAGAGTGGGTAATGATATTTTTCATTTTTAGGCCCACTGACAGGCACTGTGAGAATCTTACATTGCCTTCAGTGTTAATTCCAGAGCTCTTGGCCCATTGTAATAATGAGCCATAATCAAGAGCTTTGGAATTTGAGCCTAAAGGCATTGTGATTTTTTTACTGTGCCTGCCACAGGACTGAGGCTTGACAACCCTCCATTGTTGCGGGTCACCAGCCACCACTGGTCCCAGAAGCATCAGATTGGTGCTGGTGATCGCCATTGAAAAGGAGGATGAAAATTCAGGTAGTTCGAGACCAGTCTTTATTTACTCTGCCATTTTCCATAGCCTGGCAGCAACTGCCACCCCTAGAAGACCCTTTGCTGAACATTCGAGCATACATAAAACCTAACACAGTCCAATTCTCAAAAAACTGTGTGTTGTGCTATGTCTAACAGCGAACCAGACAAAAGGCTCAAGAAAAGACAAACATTAATTAGAAAGATGTAAATATTTAATCAGACAAATGACACATAAATGAGGGAAAATAGACAAGTTATTAAGGGCCAGATATACAAAGTTATTTAGCATTTCTTAACAGATCAAATCGCTATTTCATGTCGAGAAATACTAAATGGGATATTCATATGCACAAAGCCCTTTAGGCGGTGCCAAATTGTGATTTCTACCCTGTAGAAATCGCAATTTTTGATCCCTGAATAGGAAATCACAAATATGGTTTACCTATTTGCAATTCCTATACAAATGTATAAAGCATTTCCTAAATGTGAATTTTGTATTTATTAAATGCAATTACCATCAACTCCAAGTCGATGGTAACTATGTGCAATTTAATAAAATCATCCAAAGTTTTTTTTTTTTAAGTGTGATAGAGCACACACATGCCTGTAGTGCCTATGTGTGCATTACATATTATTTTTGGGGTGCATCACAAGGAGCCTTAGGCCCTTGCTATCCTTGGTTTAGCATTTCCAAAAAAGCGATTTTCCTAGTCCTAGGAAATCTCTATTTTGGAAATGCTAAACTGGCTCATTGGAACGAACGGAATGGGATTTCCTATTCACGATTTCCAAATAGCGATTCCTACTTTGTCATACTTTGTCGGAAATGTGTGAAATCATGTGATGACAACACACTTTGGCTGAGAGGATTCAGAAAAGTTACAAACTTGGTGGTGCCATCTCGAGCCGTTGGATGCTGAATCTGACGTCCAAAGTAAGCACACATGAAAGACCAATCCCAAGAATTGAACATATTTTAATTAGAGAAGAACTTGGAAACTGAAAGTTAGTTCTAGGGCTGTCCCGATGATGTCCAAAACTCTGTCCATTTCTGTCTTAAATCTGCTGTTGCCCTCTCATTTTCATATCCTCTGATGAGTTTTCTATCATAGTCTTACTTGCCCTATTCTGTTATGTGGTTCAGTACTAATAAGGCCAACTAATTCTGAACTGCTGATCTGTCTTATGTCAATGAATCAATCAAAAAATTTGCAGAGCGTGCTACTCACCCGTAAGGGTCTCAAGGCACTCGGGGGGGAAATCAGGTGGGGGCAGGGAGGATCACTGATCGAACAACCATGTCTTGAGGTTCTTGCTGAAGACCAATAGGTCTTTGGTGTTGCAAAGGTCGGTGGGGAGGGAGTTCCAGGTTTTGGGGGCGAGCTAGGAGAAAGACCTGCCCCTTGTGGTGGTGCGTTGGATGCGGGGGACTGTGGCTAGGGCGAGGTCGGCTGATCGGAGGTTGCGTGTGGGAGTGTGGAAGTTAACTCTTTCGTTGAGGTAGGTTGGGCCGGTGTTGTGGAGGGATTTGTGTGCGTGGATGAGGATCTTGAATGTGATTCTCTTTTCTATGGGGAGCCAGTGAAGGGATTTGAGGTGTGGTGAGATTCGTTCGTGGTGGGGGAGGCCAAGGACGAGGCGTGCGGCTGCGCTCTGGATTCTCTGGAGTTTGAGTGTGGTGCCGGCGTAGAGGGCGTTACTGTAGTCCTGTCTGCTGTTGATGAGTGCGTGGGTGACTGTCTTTCTGGTTTCTGGGGGAATCCATTTGAAAGATTTTTTTAGAGTGCGGAGTGTGTGGAAGCAGGAGGAGGATAGAGCATTGATTTGCTGTGTCATGGAGAAGGAGGGGTCAAGGATGATGCCGAGGTTGCGTGCGTGGTTTGTGGGGGTGGGTGCGGGGCCTAGGGCGGTGGGTCACCAGGAGTCGTCCCATGCAGTTTTGTTGGGTCTGAAGATGATGACCTCGGTTTTGTTTGAGTTGAGCTTGAGGTGGTTAGTGGTCATCCAGTTGGCGGTGTCGAGGAGAGCGGCGTGTAGGTTGGTTTTTGAGGTGTGGGGTTGCGGGTGAGGGAGAGGATGAGTTGGGTGTCATCTGCATAGGAGAGGATAGTGATTCTGTGTGTTCAGAGGATGTTGGCTAGGGGGATCATGTAGATGTTGAAGAGTGTGGGGCTGAAGGAGGACCCTTGGGTGACTCCGCTGGTGATCTTGGTAGTGTTGGAGTGGAAGGGTGGAAGGCGGACTCTCTGGGTTCTGTCGGTGAGGAAGGAGGTGAGGCAGTCTAATGTTTTATGGCAAAGTCCTATGTTGTGGAGGCATGTGTGCAGTGTGTGGTGGCAGATGGTGTCAAAGGCTGCGGAGAGGTCTAGGAGGATGAGCACGACGGTCTTGCCTTTGTCGACTTTGGTCCTGATGTCATCAGTGCATGCGATTAGGGCGGTTTCAGTGCTGTGGTTTTTGCGGAACCCAGATTGTGAGGGGTTGAGAGTGTTGTTTGAAGGAAGTGGGATAGGCGGGCGTTGAGAGTGTTGTTTGTTCGAGGAAGTGGGATAGGCGGGCGTTGACTAATTTCTCTGCAACCTTGGTGGGGAAAGGGAGGAGGGAGATGGGGCGGTAGTTGGAAAGGATCTCCGGGTCGACTTTTTTTTTTTTTTTAGGAGACCGGTGATTTCCGCATGCTTCCAGGGGTCTGGGTAGGTGGTGGAGTCGAAAGAGGAGTTGATTATGTTGTAGAGTATGGGGGCGATGGTTGGGCTAGCTTTGTTGTAGATGCGGTGTGGGCAGGGGTCAGAGGGGGAACCGGAGTGGATGGAGTTCATGTTTTTTTCGGTTTCTTTGTATGTGGTGGGGGTCCATGTGGAGAGTGTGGTGGGGGGGTCGTGAGTGGGGGTTGGGTTGGGTGAGTGAGGGGTATGTGTGGTGGGTGGGTATGGTATGAAGCTGTTGTGGATGTCCAGGATTTTGTGGAGGAAATAGTTGGAAAGGGCGTCACATAGGGGCTATGTGTGTGTGTGGTCTATGTTGCTGGCTTTGGGTTTGGCAAGTTCATTGATGATGGTGAAGAGTTCTTTGCTGTTTTGAGACGTGTTGTCTGTCTTGTAGTGATCTCTTTTGGCGGTGCATATGAGTTGGTGATGGGTGCGAATGGTGGTTTTGAGGGTGGAAAAGTTGGTTGTGGAAGGTTCTAATAGCCATGTTTTTTCAGCTTGGCGGCATTTGGGCTTGGAGTCTTGGAGTTCAGGGGTGAACAATGGGGCATTCTTGATGTTGCTGGTGGCGATGTGTTTTCTGAGGGGTGCTAGTGTGTCTGCGCAGGTAGTGATCCATTTGGAGAGGTTGTGTGCTCCTGTGTTGGGGTCGTTGGTGTGGGGGGAGTTATGGGCCAGTTGGGAGTTTAGTCGTTCTGTGTGGATCTTGTCCCACATGCGGTAGGGTGTGGTGTGTTGATGGTAGTGTGTGGGGGGTTTGGTGAAGGAGAAGTGGATGCAGTGGTGGTCAGTCCAGAGGAGTTCGGTGGTGTGGGTGTAGGCTATGTGCTGGCTTGCAGTGAAAATTGCGTTGAGCGTGTGTCCTGCTGAGTGGGTGGGTGCGGTGACCAATTGTTTGAGTCTGAGGTTGGTGAGGTTGTCTATGAGGGAGGTAGTGTTGTGGTCTTGTAGGTTTTCTAAGTGAAAGTTGAAATCACTGAGGATGATGTAGTCTGTGGAGGTGAGGGTGTGCAAGTTGATGCTGTCGGCGATGGTGTCGCAGAAGGCGGGGCGTCGTCCGGGTGGTCTGTAGATTAGTGTACCTCTGAGGGTGGAGGGTTAATGTGGATGAGGAAGTGCATGTGTTCAGTGTTGTCAATAGTGTCTTGGGAGCTGATGGTGGCTTTGATGGTGTCTCTGTGTAGGATGGCGATGCCACCGCCTGACCTGTTGAGGCGGTCTTTGTGTTTGTATCCCTTGGGGGTGGCTATGGCTATGTCGGGTTCTGAGGAGGAGTTGGTCCAGGTTTCCGTGAGGAAGGCGATGTCAGGTGAGTGTGATGTGATGAGGTCTTAGAGTTCTATGGCATGTTTGTGAAGGGAGCGGATGTTGAGGAGCAGGCAGTTGAGGTGGTTGTGATGGGTGGCGTTGGTGTGGTGCGTGAGGGTGTTGTTGCGGGGTGTGCTCTGGTTGTGGGCTGGTGTGCTGCGGGGTTGGTTGGTGGGGGCAGGGTGGGTGAGACTTGTATTGGGGGTGTTGTGTTTGTTGAAGGTGGGGTCGCTATGGTTGGTGTGTGGTGTGAGGGATGAGGAGCAGGAGAAGTGACAGGTGAAGGGGCCATGAGTGTGTGTGGGGCTAGAAGGGGTGCATGTGGGACGGGGGCCTGGATTGAGAGAGTGGAGGGTGAGGGGGGAGTAGGTGTGTCTGAGAGGGCCAGGGGGACTGGCGCTGGGCGCGGTCTTGGCGCGGACGGGCGCAGAGGGGCTTGCCTTTGCCACGGCTGCCATAAGAGGGGGGGAGGGTAGGAGTGGCAGCCGGGAGGAGGGAGAACTTGACGAATGAGAGGGCTTGGGGGTGGGGCCGCAGGGGGCACAGCGGCAGGAAAACCAGGCAAAAAGGACGGTGAGGAGGAGAGGGGGAGGCGGGAGGGGCCGCAGGGTGCGCATCGGCAGGAAAACCAGGCAAAAAGGACGGTGAGGAGGAGGGGGGAGGCAGTAGGGGTTACAGGGGGTGCAGCAGCAGGGAAAACAGGCAAAAAGGATGGTGAGGAGGAGGGGGGAGGCAGGAGGGGTTACAGGGGGCGCAGCAGCAGCGAAAACAGGCAAAAAGGATGGTGAGGAGGAGGGGGGAGGTGGGAGGGGCCGCAGGGGAGCGGCCTGCCTGCCCGTGTTCTGCTCCATCCTGTTCCTGCTGAAAACTGATGCCAAAAGATAGTAACTGTCCTGCCTGACGAACTACTCTGGTATACTGTCCCATGAGGAGAGGTATAATTAAATGTGGTTTCTTGTTTCTTTTCAGTTACATACTTACACCAGCATATTTTTAGTAAGTTATCCTAGTTTAAATGTTTTTTTCCAAATTATTTTTATCTTTCTTTTCTTTTTGATTTTGTCTGCATGTGTTAGCCTGCTCCCACACATGCAAGTCCTAATTTGTCTTGGTGATAGGAATGGCCCAGCTCTGAAATCTGAAATCTTTAAATAAATGTTGAACGTGATGATTTACTGATGTCACATCATTTACTTTGAATTCTAACAATAGTGTGCATATAGTGTTATTGTTAATTTACATTATTCTTTTGGAATGTTTAACAGTATTGATGTTTAGCAGATTGAGGCCCTCATTACATCCCTGGTGGTCAGTGTTAAAGTGGTGGTAATACCGCCAACAGGCCGGCAGTTAAAAAAATGGGATCATGACCATGGCGGAAACTGCCAACACATACATCCACTTTAACATTCTGACCTCCATGTCGGTAGCAACAAACACCGCGGCGGTAAGCCCCAACAGCCAGGCGGAAGACAATATATATCGCCCACCCCATTACAACACACCCATCCGCCAGCTTTTCCGGGGCAGTACCAACGCCATCAAAAGCACGGCGGAAACAGTACTTGGAAGGGAAACCATTCACCTCTCGACACTCAAGGAAAACCAGGACGCCATGGAGCCCAAGCTGCACGTCCTGCCCATGCTGGTGTATCTTCTCATATATCAGGAGCACCAACGGCGGCGACGATGACCACAGTGAGTACAGCACCTAGTAGACAGGAGTGGGGGGGGAGAGAGTGACACCCACATGCAACATCCCCACCCCCACCCTCACCCCCAACACCATACACACAAACACATGCAACAACATTACATATACACCTTGTAACCCTCTGGAAGAACGCAAGGACAAAATAAATTTAGTCAAATTAGTGTAATACTAGAATTCTAGAGAAATGCGTTCATAAATAAATAAACAGTATGTACTATATATACAAAATGAGGGACAATGTCCACAATGTGCACACAAAAATAGTCCCAAGTTTGGTTCTGGGGAGTGCAAGTCCACAGTCTCTCAAGTGGGTGGTTTGCCCACTGCTTGGTCCTGGGGAGTGCAAGGCCACAGTCTCTCAAGTGGAAGTGTGCTTCATCCTGGGAAGGATGCGGTGAGTGGATCCCTTTCTCCACTGGTTTTGGAGGGGGCATTGTGCCCAGTGTGCTTCATCCTGAAAAGGATAGCTTGAGTGGATGCCTTTCTCCACTGGTTCTGGAGGGGGCTTTGTGCCCAATGTGCTTCATCCTGCCAAGGATAGGGTGAGTGGATGCCTTTCTCCACTGGTTCTGAAGGGGGCTTTGTGCCCAGTGTGTTTCATCCTGCCAAGGATATGGTGAGTGGATACCTTTCTCCACTGGTTCTGGATGGGGCTTTGTGCCCAGTGATGCAGCACTTGGTGGTTGCCAGGTCACAGTCCCTCACCTGGGTGTCAGATCCACAAGATTTGCAGTGGTCAGGATGCATGATAGTCCATGGAGGCAGGGCTACAGTCCATCCGTCGACGGCTATGGCTGCACAGTGGTGGTAGTGGCGGTGTTGGTCGGGGAGCTGCCAGTGGTGGGGAGAGGCTCCAGCCCTTCTCCTGCAGCCTCGGACGGCTGCCCACTGGGGCTGCTGCTGCTGACAGTAGTGGTGCTTGCGGCGGTGCAGGTGGCGGTGCTGACCGCGGTGCAGGTGGCGGTGCTGGCGGTTCTGCTGGTAGCCACCAGGCCTTCACCTGCAGGCTCGGACGGTTGAAGTGCTTTGGCTGGTATTTTGTGTCCCTTCCTGCCCCTGGCAGATGGTGGTGTCACCTTGGGTCTGGCTGCTTCAGTCTTTGAGGTGGCCTTGCTGGGTGGTTGTGGCTCCTTCCCCTTACTCGATGCTGTCCCCTTCTTCACCTTGCCAGGTGGTGGAATGTTCTTTCCCTTAGCAGGGGTTGGTGGCACGCTGGCTGGCCTGATGGGTGGCCCCTTTGAGCCTCTGACAGCTGCAGGAACAACAGCGGACGTGGACTTGGTGGCTGAGGTGCTGGGCTGGGTTTTGGCCACCCTGGCCCGAGGGGAAGGACGTGGGGGAGGGATAGGAAACAGGTCAATGTTGGCTAGGAAAAGCTTCTTAGGGACATTGGGGTCGGAAGAGGGTGAAGGTTTGGGAGTGGAGGAAGAGGGAGTGATTGTAGGAGCTGTCATTCTGCTGTGTTTGGGTGCAGGTGCATGAGTTGGATGCTGTTGTGAGGTGGATGGCTGTTGGGTGTCTGAGTGCTTGCGTTTGTGTACTTTCGGAGGAGGGGTCGCAGACACAGTGGGAGAGGACATAGGAGACGTGTGCATGGATGTGGGGGTGGTGACTGCCAGTGAGGGGTGTGTAGTGGTGGGCATGCTGGTGATGGAGGTAGTGGATGAGGATGTAGTGCATGCAGATGCGAGTGGAGATGCTACTGGGAGGGAGGTGGACAACGAGGAGGAGGGAGACACAGTGGAGGCAGTGGATGTTGGTGTGTCTGCATGGGGATGGTACTTGTGTGAGGGCCTGTGAGATGAAGTGTGGTACTTGTGTTTGCCTGAGCCACTTTTGTGTGTTGATTTGGGTGAATGCTGGTCTGAAGGTGTGCTTGGGATAGGCTGGGGTTGAGGGGATTGGGACTGGGTAGAGGAAGTTGGAGGGGGGAGGCTAGAGACAGGGACAATGGCTGCCATCAGTGTGGAGGCCAGAGCCTGAAATGCTCTCTGTTGTGCCATTACACCAGAGTGAATGCCCTCCAGGTATGCATTTGTTTGTTGCAAATGCCTCTTGACACCCTGGATTGCATTGAGAATGGTTGACTGCCCAACAGTGAGGGATCTCAGGAAGCCAATAGCCTCCTCACTGAGGGCAGCATTGCTGACTGGGGCAGGGCCTGAGGTGCCTGGAACAAAGGAGATGGCCCCCCTCCTGGGTTAGTTGGCACAGGAAACACGCTGAGGGGCTGCTGGGAGGGCGGTGCTGGTAGGGGTGGTGGCGGCTGTATCTGTTGTTGGGGTGGGCACAGAGGAGTCCGCCACCACCAGGGAGCTTCCACTGGAGGAGGAGTCGCTGTCTGTAGTGTCCCCTCTGTCTCCGTCGTGGTGCTCCCCTCGCCCTCCGTCCCACTGGTGCTCTCACCCTCGTGGATTTGGCCTCCAGGCCCATGTGGGATTCAGCTCCCTCCATTGCCAGTGCCTCTGCTCCTCCTCCAGATGATGCTAACGCATACAAGGACAGAGTGACAAAACAAAAAGGGGGGAGAAACAGAGAATACACTTGGTCAATGCCAGCAACAACACTACTAATGGCGTACACAACACATAGGGAGCTGCCCTATGCACTAGGCCATGCACTACTAGTTACAATGTTAGTCACCAGCCATGGGGGATATGGCATAAAGCCATCAGCTGCACACCTGAAACCCACATGACTCTGCCCAGTAGTAGATGCCCACTAACACCATTGGGTTTGGAGTTCTTCAAAGCTTGCCCAACAAAGGACCTACCCTGCCATGTTCGCCCTGGCCTAGGGGCACCCACAGTCCACTTCCCCCACGTCCCCCACCCAGGTAAAACCTTAACGTGCACGAACTAATGAATCAGAATTTGTACTCAACCCCTTGTGGCTGCTGTGATGCCCTCAAGCGCCCATCCAAATCCAGATAGGCTACCACAAGGATGTGGAACATCAGGGGGGTCAGGGTACGATGGCCACCCCTTCCTCGTTGGGAGGCCAGCCCCAGCTGGGCCTCCGCTGTCTTCCTGCCCAGTGGCGCAGGTCCTCCCACCATTTGTGGCAGTGGGTGCTCCACCTGTCAAAGACCCCCAAATACCCTTTTTCTGATTGGCGCTGGCCTGCGGGAAAAATACAGCATAAAAGGGACTAGTAATACCATCCAGACTGTCATACTCCTGGCCCACCATATCCCTCCCATCCACTAAGGCACATACATTGACCACCATACATGCAGCACTCAGCCCCCCTACATGTGGCATACACACACAGCACTCCATACAATCATGGCCCACGCTTCATGCTTACAGTGTACTCACCTGTTTGTCTGGAGGACCATACAGTAAAGTGTACTGGGGTAGGACCGCATCCACCTGTCTCTCCAACTCCTCCGCAGTGATGGCAGGGGCCCTTTCCCCAGACACAGGTCACAGCAGCACTTGCAGTGTAGGTCCTCTCCTGTTGAAGGTCAGGTAGCAAGTGAGTGCAGAGATAGAAAACGGCGGTCACGTCCACGGAGGTGGGTACCGTCACCGCCGGTGTACATCACCATTGGCTCCTGGAACCCATAGGGCCCAATGATAACCAATGCAAAGTTGCGTGGCGGTCATCGACCACCTACCACAACGGTGCACAACGCCAGCAGAATTACCTCATTTCCACTTGTCCCTCCTCACAGTTCAGGCCGCCGCCATTTCAGGGGGGCACAGGCCCACAGTCACAGCAGACATTGGCACATCAACTGACTCTCGGATTCACATACCGGTTCTGTAAATGAAGAGATGCATCATTATAGCAATTGATGTGTGAATATGACCCTCTGCTCACCGTTTTCCTCCTAGGCTTCAACTGCTGAGGATCTATATGAGATGGAGACATCCTCCAGTGTACAGACCCCTGGTGGACCTTGTGACAATGGAGGACAGACACATTATCCTAACATACAGACTTGATCGGGCCACAATCCAATTGGAGCCAGACCTGATGTCAGATATCCGCCAGCCCACAGGTATCCCCCCTCTAGTGCAGGTCCTGTCAGTGCTCCATTTCCTGGCAAGTGGTTCCTTCCAAACAACAGTGGCCATGGAATCAGGGATGTCTCAGCCAATGTTCAACAACGTGTTGACCAGGGTGTTGTCTGCCCTGCTGAAACACATGCGCAGCTACATCGTATTCCCCCAGGTGGAGGATTTGGCGACAGTGAAAGCTGACTTTCATGCCCTGGGACATATCCCCAACATCACTGGTGCCATTGATGGTACACATGTATTATTTGTCCCCCCCGGAGAAATGAACAAGTGTTCAGGAATAGAAAAATCTATCACTCTCTGAAGTGTGCAGATGGTGTGTTTGGCTGATCAGTACATTTCCCAGGTGAATGCCAAGTATCCTGGCTCTGTGCATGACGCCTTTATCTTGAGGAATAGCAGCATGCCATATGTTATGGCTCAACTCCAGAGGCACCGGCTGTGGCTAATAGGTGAGCCCAAGGTCCCCACCCAGTATATGTTGGTGTCTGGGTATGGGGTTGTCCCTAAGGGTTAGTGTGTGTCCAACAGTTGTCCCTTGATATTTGCAGGTGTCTCTGGGTACCCCAACTTCTCATGGCTACTGACCCCAGTGAGGAATCCCAGGACAGGGGCAGAGGAACGTTACAATGAGGCACATGGGTAAACAAGGAGGATTATTGAGAGAACCTTTGGCCTCCTGACGGTGCTTCTGACTGGTGGATCCCTTTACTACTCACCCAAGAAGGTGTGGCAGATCATCGTTACATGCTGCATGTTGCACAACCTGGCCATGAGACTCCAAGTGCCTTTTGTGCAGGAGGATGAGTCTGGAGATGGTCTTGTGGCAGCGGTGGAGCCTGTGGACAGTGAGGAAGAGGAAGAGGAGGCAGAGGAAGAAGATGTGGACAAAAGAAGTAATATCATACAGCAGTACTTCCACTGACACACAGGTAAGACACTGTAACCACTTTTCTTTTCAGTTTTCTGTTGGACATTGTACATGGCAGCATGATTTCCCTATGTCTATGGCCACTTACTGTACCCTTTGGCATCTCTATTTTCAGATATCTGTGCCCCACTCTAGCTCCTGCTATGTTTACTGCTGCCCACTACAGGTCATACCAATGTATAAATTACTGTACATAAGATTTGCAATGTTTTCAGAATGTTGTACTAACACATATTTCAATCAATTGACAGACTCCAGAATTGTATTTGTTCCAAGGGTGTTTATTTAAGAGCTAATAAGTAGAGGGGATGTGCAATGGGCTGGGGTGATGCTGGAAGAATGTCCACTTAGAGTCCAATCTCTTGGTATCACAGGTGCATTGTCCAATGGGACATTGGAAGGGGAGCAATTGCAGTTCAAGGCGGACAGGGTGACAGAGTGGGACAGAAGGGTGACAATCAGGAGAGTCTTATTTCCTGGTGGGGGTCTTGACAATATTCTCTGGCTTCTGCCTGGATCGCAGGGACTGCTTGTGGGGTGGTTCTCCTTCTGCAGGGGGTGGGGTGCTGGTGGGCTGTTGTTCCAGTGGGGGGGACTGCTGTCCATTAGCACCGGTGGAAGTGGAGGGCTGTTCATCGGTGTGGCTAGTGTCAGGGTCCCGTTTTTGTGCCACTGCCTCACTTATGGTGTTGGTCATGTCAGCCAGCACCCCTGGAATAGTGACCATGGTGGTGTGGATGTGTTTGAGGTCCTCCCTGATCCCCAGGTACTGTCCCTCCTGCAGCCACTGGGTCTCCTGCAACTTGGCCAGTATCTGTCCCACGATCTCCTGGGAATGTTGTTATGCTCCTGGGATCCCAGCAAGTGCCTTGTGGAGAGTGAGTTCCCTGGGCCTGTCCTCCCCCTGTCGCACAGCAGTCCTCCCAGCTTCCCTGTTGTCCTGTGCCTCTATCCCCTGAACCATGTGCCCACTGCCACTGACCCCAGGTCCCTGGTTTTCTTGGGTTTGTGGAGTTGCATGGGGTCCCTGTAGTGGTGGACACACTGCTGATTGACGTGTACTGGGGACAGTGGTATGGGCCCACAGGGTGGGTGCTTTGGTGGTGTTTTCTGAGGGGGAGGCTCTGTGGTGGTATGGGACTGTGGCAGGGTAACCGACTGTCCAGAGGTCCCTGATGAGCCAGGTTGGTCATCGTGATCCAGGCGTGCAGAGCTGCTGTCATCACTGTGGGCCTCTTCTGTGGGGGGACTGGATGTTGGTGGTACCTCCTCTCCGGTGACGTTGAGTGGGGGTCCTGTGGGGATGAAAATGCAGTGTTATTGTATCTGCGTGTGCCATCTTGTGCATGGGTGTGTTTCCCTGTATGGTTGTGATTGCCCTGTCAGCTTTGCCTTGTGTGCGTGTTGATTTTGTGGGGTAGGTGATTCTCTCTAATGGGCATGCTGTGGTGATGGGTGTCCGTGCAGGTCTGTGATGGGGGTCCATGTATTGGTGTGGCATGCAGGGCTTGGTATTGGGATGGGTGTGTTGTGATAGTGGGGTATATGTGAGGTGGTGGAGGATGGGGTGAGGGTAGGGGTAGGAGCTTGTGATGACATGCAGGTAGGGTGGGGGATATAGTAGTAAAGACTTGACTTACCAGAGTCCAGTCCTCCTGCTACTCCTGTGAGGCCCTCAGGATGCATGATCGCCAAGACTTGCTCCTCCCATGTTGTTAGTTGTGGGGGAGGAGGAGGGGTCCACCGCCAGTCCTCTGTACTGCTATCTGGTGTCTTGCTACCACAGAATGCACCTTCCCCCGTAGGTCGTTCCACCTCTTCCTGATGTCATTCCTTGTTCTGGGGTGCTGTCCCTCGGTGTTGACCCTGTCCACGACTCTCTGCCATAGCGCCATATTCCTTGCAATGGACGTCTGCTGCACCTGTGATCCAAATAGCTGTGGCTCTACCCGGATGATTTACTCCACCAAGACCATTAGCTCCTCCTCTGAAAACCTGGGGTGTCTTTGGGGTGCCATGGATGTGGTGTGAGTGGTATGTGTGAGGATGTGTGGGGTGAGGTGTGGGGTGATGTGTTGTGGTGTGTGCTGTGAGATGCATAGATGGTGTATGGGTGATGGTATTCTGTGGCTCAGATTGATTGGGTGCTCCTGGCTTGTCTCTCTCTCTGTTGGTAATCTTTGTTTTCATTGAAAAGGTTGTGGGTAATATGGGTGTGTTTTATAGTGGTGTGAGTGTGTGGGTGTGGTGTGTGTATGTGTGTCAGGTGTGTGTAGTTTGAATTGTCCAATGTGGTGTAGTTTTGTTAGGGTGTGTGTACCGCCAATGGTTTACCGCAGTTGAAAGACCACTGTGGTGATTCGTGGGTCCTGATACTGTAGGTGTATTCCTGTTGGCGTAACAGCGTGGGTTTTGGTACCGCCAGTTTATCACTGACCTTTGGTCTGGCCGACTTGTGTGGGTTTCTGTATAGTGGTGGATTTCTCTTTGTGGGTCATAATAACCGTAGCGGTATACCGCCACGTTCACGGTATGTTGGCAGCCGTCAGCACAGCGGTAGGGAGTATTTACGGCCAAGGTTGTAATGAAGGCCTGAATCTTTTCATGTGTTTCAGTCAGTCTATGGTTTTCATGTATGTTTATAACTTAGCTTTGCTCACCATTTACGTGACATTGATTTTGGGATTGTAATAAAGCTGTAAAACTTTATTTAGTTTGGAATTTGATTTAGTGTTAAATTGTTAATGGTGTCTAGTATTGTTTATGGTATAATGTCACTGATTTGTGATTGAATGATTCTGACTACTACACTCTTTGCCAAGTCCAAAGGTTCAGTTGACCTCTGTAGATGAGATTGGTGATGGTGCCTCACCTGCACGGTGGTGGTTTAGGAACCGGAACCCGGGGAGGAAAAATCTTTACCTTGGGCCAGCCCAGTCCCACATGTGTCCTGCTGGACCAGCACTAAATGTGACATTCCAGTGGCACAAAGGGACTTGTAAATAAGCCCCTTCATTATGTATTAGTGCTACTGATTCATATGAGTAGGCTTGTAGTGACAAAGAACATATTAAACCTAGGTCTCAGTTAACTTAAAGCTTTGGTGAACAAGATATGCAGATGACTAGGAGATTATGTTGGACACATTTGCACCAGAGCTCAGAGCAAATTCGACTCACACTACTTACCCATGTGAGACGTGTGCTAGAATGTTCTAAAATATGTGTTTCATTTCCAAACTTCCACCTATGTTTACTTTAATAAGTTATAATAACTGTTTCCTTATGATGAAAGTAGAATGCAAGTTTTCTAAAAGTGGAGACTTGGATTAACAAATGCAAACATTTTCACATATGCCATTATCTAGAGACCTAGGGACATGTTATTCATGGGTCATATGTCCATGGTATGTGCAGGGCTACAACAGCTTTAGGCTGTGGGCCAAGAGATGCACTCTTCTGTGCTTATTGCAAGAGTTAATGCATGTATGCAGGATTGCTTCGTTCATAGATAGAGAACTGCCACTTCATGTCAGCCTTCTGGGTATTTCACAGGCCATTAAGAAAGTCCCTCAAAGTCCAACATGGATATGTTAAATCACAAACTGCATTCTTGAGAGGATTTTAATGTCTCACTATTATGTAACAGACCTAGTGCAAAAACCGACGGATATCTGAGTCTATGCACTATTAGTGTCTTTTCAGGGGCAAAATAGCCTCCTATTTCAAAAACTGAAAGTCCTGCCTACAAACAGCCCTCTCAGCATCCTATTGATCCTTTATGCTCCCTATGAAATGCCTCCAGTGTCGGATCACTGAATGCTCACCACCTCATGGGGGGGGTACAATTTGACTTCATCTTCTCAGGACGCTTTGCTAATCCACTTTACTGTGGTACTGACCTACTAACAGGTCATGACCATTCTCTCATACGCATGCTGCCCTGATCACATGAAAAGGAAGACACTTCCTTTTGCCAGAATATATGTGTTAGAAATGGGGTCTTTGGTTGACAGTCAGGTTACCCCCCGTTCGAGCAAGGACCGTCACTCTAGTCAGGGTAAAAGAGAATCACCCTCATCTAACCCCTGCTTACACCCTTGGTAGCTTAGCAGAACAGTAGGCTTAACTTCTGTGCTAGGTGTAAAGTATTTGTACCAACATACACAGTAACTTAATGAAAACACTACAAAATGACACAACACAGGTTTAGAAAAATAGGAAACATTTATCTAAACAAAACAAGACCAAAACGACAAAAATCCACAATACAAAAGTCATCAATAAAAATCCAAAAAGAGTCTTTAAGTACCTTTAGACATACACTAACGCTGTCAGCGTGAAAAAGTACATAGGGCGTGTCAAAAATAACCCAGCACCGGCGAGTGCGCGTCTAAAAGGGCTTGCGATGCGTTGATTCTACTCATGAGTGGGACCGTGAGTCGTTTGTCCTTTCGCCAGGTCGGGCGCATCGTTTCTTCTCTCCGCAGGAGAGTGATGCGTCGATCCGGTCAGCACTCTTGGGTCCGGGCAGGCTTTGCGTTGTTTTTCCACGCACAACAGTACTTGATTAATGAGTTTGTATTGTCTTTATGTCTGTAAATGTGTTTAATGCATTTTATTGGTGTCGCTGAACGCTCTAGTGGATAATCTAAGCAAAACAAACTAATAGACTAAAGGGAAAGTACACTGATGTATATTGCCGCAGTACCCTCATATTTTAATGTGTAGTTGATATTTCTTATTTTTGTCCTTAAACTTTACCATTTAGTTCTCAACTTTTGTTTAAAAAAGTGTTGTATACATGTGGTGTACATTTCAGAACTGGTTTACAATGCGTGATTGATAGAGATAATCAATAATGTACATATCTACTGCTACTAACGTATGTTGATGTTCCGAAAACCCCACAGCGCGGGTTGTGATCTCCCAGCCTCCGTCAGCGATGCTGCGCGTCATTTCTCCTCCTCCGTGCGTCAATTCTCCAGTCGTGTTTCCTGCGAGTGACGTTTCTCAGCTGCGGAACCGGCGGAACGTCTTTTCTTCAGCCTCAGATCGAGTTGCGTCTATCTTTTCCCCGCACGGCACTCTGTGCTTGAATTTCCTTGTCTTTAGGCTGCCAGCTTCTCCTTTCAGGGTCCCAGGAACTGGATGGGCACCACAGGGGAGAGTAGGAGTCTCTCCAGAGAATCCAGGTGCTGGCAGAGAGAAGTCTTTGCTGTCCCTGAGACTTCAAACAACAGAAGGCAAGCTCTAAATCAAGCCCTTGGAAATTTCTTCTTAAGATGGAAGGCACACAAAGGCCAGTCGTTGCCCTCTTACTCTGGCAGAAGCAGCAACTGCAGGATAACTCCGTAAAGAACAGTCACAGGCAGGGCAGCTCTTCTTCCTCAGCTCTTCAGCTCATCTCCAGGCAGAGGTTCCTCTTGTTTCCAGAAGGGTTTCCAAAGTCTGTAGTTTTGGGTGCCCTTCTTATACCTAATTTCTCCTTTGAAGTAGGCCTACTTCAAAGTAAAGTATCTTTGGAATGTGAAATCCTGCCTTGCCCAGGCCAGGCTCCAGACACTCACCAGGGGGTTGGGGACTGTATTGTGTGAGTGACCACTCCTCCCCTCCCTCCTAGCACAGATGGCTCATCAGGATATTCAGGCTACACCCCAGCTCCCTTTGTGTCACTGTCTAGTGTGAGGTGCAACCAGCCCAACTGTCAAACTGACCCAGACAGGGAATCCACAAACAGGCAGAGTCACAGAAATGGTATAGGCAAGAAAATGCTCACTTTCTAAAAGTGTCATTTTCAAGCACAATCTTAAAATCAACTTTACTAAAAGATGAATTTTTAAATTGTGAGCTCAGAGACCCCAAACTCCAATGTCAATCCACTCCCAAAGGGAATCTACACTTTAATCAGATTTAAAGGTAGCCCCTGTGTTAACCTTTGAGAGGGACAAGCCTTGCAACAGTGAAAAACAAATTTAGCAATATTTCACTGTCAGGACATATAAAACATATTACTATATGTCCTACATTAACCATACACTGCACCCTGCCCGTGGGGCTAACTAGGGCCTACCTTAGGGGTGTCTTACATGTAAGAAAAGGGAAGGTTTAGGCCTGGCAAGTGGGTACACTTGCCACGTCAAATTTACAGTTAAAACTGCACACACAGACACTGCAATGGCAGGTCTGAGACATGATTACAGGGCTACTTATGTGGGTGGCCCAATCAGTTCAGCAGGCCCACTAGTAGCATTTTATGTACAGGCCCTGGGCACCTCTAGTGCACTGTACTAGGGACTTACTAATAAATCAAATATGCCAATCATGGATAAGCTAATTACACACACATTTTGTAAAGGACCACTTGCACTTTAGCGCTGGTTAGCAGTGGTAAAGTTTCCAGAGTAACAAAAACAGTAAAATCAGAGTCAAGCACACATCAACAACCTGGGGAACAGAGGCAAAAAGTTAAGGGAGACCACGCCAAGGATGAAAAGTCTAACACGTGTCCCCCCCCAGCTGAAAATGTAGAGCAACTACCCAACCTCATGGGAATTCTCATCACTAAGGCGGAAGAACCTGGACAGACCATCAGCATTGGTGTGCTCTGTACCACGACGGTGTTCCACAGTACAGTCCATCCCCTGTAGGGAAATGGACCACCTCAACAGTTTTGGATCTCACCCCTCATCTGCATTAACCATCTAATGGGCCTGTGGTTGGTCTGAACTCGGAAGTGAGTCCCAAACAAGTAGTGTCTTAGCTTCTTTAGTGCCAAGACCACAGCAAATGCTTCACATTCTATGGCACTTCACCTACGTTCCCTGGGTAGTAACCTCCTGCTAATGGAGGCTACGTGTTGATTTAGGCCCTCTTCATTAGGCTGTGAGAGTACTGCTCCAATACCATGCTCTGAGATGTCTGTTTGCACAACAAACTCCTTGGAGTAGTCAGGTGCCTTCAGCACAGGTGTTGTGCACATGGCAGCCTTCAGGGCATCAAAAGCGTTCTGGCAAGCCTCTGACCAGATCACTTTCCTGGGATGCTTTTTAGAAGTCAACTCAGTTAAGGGTGTAACAATGGTACCATATCCCTTTACAAACCTCCTGTAGTATTCTTTGATACCTAAAAAGGCTCTCACTTCAGTCTGGGTCTTGGGAGGCTCCCAAGCCAGAATTGTGTCAATCATAGGCTGTAGGGGTGCCACCTGGCCACTCCCCACCTGGCGTCCCAAGTACACCACAGAACCCTGCCCTATTTGGCACTTGCTCGCCTTAACAGTGAGGCCTGCCTTCTGTAGGGCCTCTAACACTCCCCAGAGGTGTTGCAGGTGTTCCTCCCATGTGGAACTAAACACAGAAATGTCATCCAGGTAGGTGGCACTGAACTCATCCAGCCCAGCCAACACCTGGTTGACCAACCTCTGAAAGGTGGCAGGGGTATTCTTCATCCCAAATGGTATCACTTTAAATTGAAAGTGTCCATCTGGTGTAGAGAATGCTGATCTCTCCTTGGCCCCCTCCGTTAAGGAAATCTGCCAGCACCCAGATGATAAATCAAACGTACTGAGGTACTTGGCAGCACCCAACCGGTCAATGAGCTCATCAGCTCGGGGATGGGGTGTGCGTCAGTCTTGCTGACCGCATTGAGTCCCCGGTAGTCCACACAGAACCTGAGTTCTGAAGTGGCAGCAGGTGCAGCAGCCTTTGGGACCAATACCACTGGGCTGGCCCAAGGACTGCTGGAGTGCTCAATAACCCCTAGGGTAAGCATTTTGGATACCTCATCCTTAATGCATGCCCTTACCCTGTCAGTCACCCGGTAAATCTTCTGTTTAATAGGTGTACTGTCTCCAGTATCCACATCATGTGTGCACAAGTGTGTGACTCCTGGGATCAGGGAACACAGTGAGGAGAACTGTCCCAACACGTGGCCACAGTCACCTTGCTGCTCCTTAGTCAGGGAGGGGGAGAGGATCACTCCATCCACTGACCCATCTTTTTCTCCTGCAGACAGGAGGTCAGGAAGAGGCTCGCTCTCCTCCTCCACCCCATCATCTGTCGCAAGGAGCATTGACAGCATTGGCAAGGAGCACTTGCACTTTAGCACTGGTTAGCAGTGGTAAAGTGCCCAGAGTAACAAAAACAGTAAAATCAGACTCCAGCACAAATCAACAACCTAGGGCAGTGGTTCCCAAACTTTTTTGACCCCCGGCTCCTTTCACCTATATTGGCCATTGCCCATGGCTCCCCCTTATGTTACTTTTTGTTCGGGTGGGCAATGTAAGCCCAGCCTCAGGAGTACTTCAAATTTTCTTCCTGCAAATAATTGGGATGAAGGTATTATCATATTGGTAACAAAATAAAAATACAAGTTGTTTACTTTAAGATTTCCTTTTAATTCAGTTAAGTCAGAAACAATACAATATTAAGGGCCAAACATTTTTCCATGAATTAGCAACCTTTTTTGAACACATGTAAGATTAAGCACACAACAAATTTCTGTAGAAAATGTTTTTTAATTAACAGCAAAAAACAGGGAGCCGAATGTAAACAAAATAGAAAGGACAATTTGTTTGGAAAATCCTAGTGAGATGGATGGGCTTGTTTTTCTTTACAAAGCTCCTCAAATCTTGGTGTTATTTTTGAGATCGCAACACGCATTTCTTTTTCAAGGTGAATTTTTGCCCTATATGTTGACTTTATCACCGCAACCGCTGAGAAACCAGCTTCACAAAGGTAGGAAGTAGCAAACGGTATCAAAACACGTAGGGCAATCTTGCTAATCACTGTGTATTCACCTTGAGTTTGTCACCAAAACTCAAGCAGTGACAGAGACTGGAATTGTACTTTCAATGTTGATTCACTTGAAATGTCAATGAGCTGTTCTGCTTCCTCGTTATTTAAATGCTGAGGTACCTCAGCATTGAAGGGGTCTCGCACCCATTTTATTGGCTCCACTTCATCCTCTGGGAAATATTTCTGAAGGTAAAAATGCAGTTGTGACAAATACAGAACAAAAACTATCCTCAGTTCTTCCTTTAATGCCATCTCATTGTCTTGCAGAAACGTGTCCAATGAAGGAAAACATTTATAGTCACCTTTGCTTACATTGCCTTTCCAAAGGATGACTTTTTTCTTAAACCCTGAAACTTTGTCTGAGAGCTGCAAGATGTTAGTATTATTACCTTGCAAGGACTTGTTCAGTGCGTTCAGTTTTTCAAAAAGATCCAAAAGAAAAGCCATTTGTATTAGAAAGTCTGCATCAATAAATTTGTCTGCAAAACAATGTTCATCATCATGTAGATATGAGTATATTTCATTCCTAAGCTCATACACTCTAAGCAGGGAGTTACCGAGAGACAGCCATCGAGAACTGCTGTAGAACAAGAGGCATGAGTGTTCGGCACCCATGTCTTCACACAGCTTAGCAAAAAATCTTGCTTTCATTGGTCTTGAATCACTTTGGTGACTATTTTCAGAATATTATGCAGTTCTTCACTGAGGTTTCCAGCTGCTAGTGCTTCTCTGTGTATTATACAGTGTGTCCAAACAGCATTAGGTACTTTAGACCGTATGTAAGCTTGAAGTCCTTGGTAGCATCCTGCCATTGAACGACCCCCGTCTCTACAAACTCCAACACATCTCTCCCAGTCAATCTGATTCTGTACCATAAAATCATCCACAACCGCAAACAAGTCTTGACCGGTAGTTCCACCTTTCATCGCCTCACAGAACAACAAAACCTCAACTATTTTTTTTTCATTAACAAACCTGACATAGCAAATAAGATGGGTGTCTTTTTGGTTGTCTGTTGCCTCGTCCAATTGGAGTGCAAAGTCTTTGCATTTTAAGTTACAGATGAGCTGATCGTTAATATCGTCAGCCATATCATTTATCCCCCGGCTGATAGTATTATTAGAAAGAGGCACTTTGAGCTTCTGTTTACCAGCATCTTTGCCGAGCATGATGGTTACCATATCAACAGCAGCAGGCAAAATCAACTCTTCTGCAATTGTGTGTGTTTTTTTACACTGTGCAACACGATAGGCCACTTTATAAGAAGACAGGAGGGTGTTACTATTAACTTTGGCTTGTTTTGAGAAAGTGGTCGTTTGTAATTTGGCTTCTGTTAGTTTTCTTTGGAAAAATTCCCTTGGCTTTCCAACCACATTTGGGTGAAGACTTTCAAGATGACGCTTTAGTTTACTTGGAAGCATGGATTCTAAAGACAAAACTTTTAAAGAGATTACACATTGAGGACGCTCCTCATTATTAACCTGTACACATGTGAAACCATAATCTAGATACCTGTCATCATACTTTCTGTACTTGGTTTTTCGCCTCCCGTCCTCTTTTTTCTCTGAAGAACCTAAGACTTCACTTTGCTCAGACGAACTTGAACTCGGTATTAAAAATCTCTTCATTGTCAATCATAAAGATGCCAATCAGTTCAGACGTAGAAGAGAAGAGAAAGACTGAGGAAGAGAAAAACGAAATAGTGGCACAATGGGAGAAAACAAGCGTGAGCTGAAGGGGAAGGACGAGGTTTTAAAATCATTGAAGAGGCCTGAGATGGCTTCAGTATTACACTGCCTCAGTATTCCATTTTCCCACATTTACTTGCAGCAGCCACATGTTTAAGAAGAGGGCTTTGGGCACCGGCACATTTTTATTTACAAATTAAGCACTGTCATTCACACTCCCACTCTGCAGTTACTCTTTGTGCATCTTCCAGGTACTATATATGAAGAGGTAAATTTCCAGACTGGCCTATGCCTCTACGCCTCAGATTTCAGTAGTTTGTAAGTCTGGCTGATGGAAGGTTCATTGCTGTTGTGGGATCATAGCTACAGCAACATTCAGACAGTGGTGCTGCACAGTGGTGCTGCAGTATATGCAACTTTGCTACTATTTCAGGGCAACATGTCTTCTCTTTCCTCGTTCACACCAACCCCCCATTAATGGATGGGCTTCGCAGGAGGAAGCAGGAGTATGATCTGTCATATGTATACCGGTGTTATTCATGTAAAACGGCTGTGCTCGAGTTACGCCAGCCTCTGTTCATGTGCGTCAGTGCAGTAGTAGAGATGGTGCACCTATTACAACTCACATGCACCACAGCGGGAATTCCACACAATCCACCCGGGGGGGTGGTAAGGGCAACCAAGAACACCCCAGAGACAATGTTAGTAGGTCTCTGTGCCCACCCGAATGGCGTGTGGGCGGGGTGTTTGGATGTGAGTCAGATAACTGTTGAAGGAAAAGAAGGAAGGAGAAATTCGAGATATTTAGATACGCGAGAAATGAGGGGCACACAGGGCAGGCTTTCTGGCCCTTCCAGACCCTAACAGGCCCAAACAGAGAAAATGCCCTTATCTTTCCACCCTTCAGCAAGACATCCAGCAGCGAAAGAGGAAATCCCAAATGGGAGAGACGGGAGGGATTACAACAATAATCACAAGGCTAAGCAGTGGCCAGCTCCACTTGGCAAGCAATAACACTCCCAGCACCTGTAGGGGAAAACCTGACAATACAAACTAAACAAACGCAAATTAAAAACTACACAACAAGAATGCACCAATGTGAACACTGTTACTTGAAAGTATTTAAAAATACACTATACTAGGCATGTAGGTATCATGAGTTGGCACAAAAGATTAGAATTCCCATCAAATAGTCAGCCCTTGAGTAATATTCATATTTAACATATTATTTCTAGACTGTTTATGTAAAGTTTAAATAAAGAAATTCTTGTAGAGCGCTAGGCCTCCTTCCTCTGAAAACATTTTGTACAGATTTTCCTGTTGCCTCACTGGTTTTGAGCCACATTTTGGTCAATGAGATCACAGTGCTGCGAGGAGGAATAACAGTCACATGATATGCCGGGCCCCGGTAAAATACTGCAATCAACATTTTCAGCAGTCCTGGAGCAAATCAATCTTGAGCACAGCATGAAAAAAAACATTCAAAATGCATCCAATCTGAAAGCATGGATTACATCAGAAGATAATAATTACCTGATTATTCAACAAAACCGGAATTCGATGATGTGCACACTTTAATGAGGGTAGCAATAACACCCCAGTGCTCTCTTCTGAACTGCCGCACGCCTGGCAAGACCGAAGGTTCTGAAAACGACGTAATCACGCTGCTGGGTGAAACCACGCAAGACGTTCCCAGGTGGGGCTCATGTAACTCCCCCATGCTGAAAACCAACTTGCCATGCAAGCACTACCCTCTCCCCCATGGAGCAATCCTCCCTCCCTCCCCACGGACTGCAGCAGAATTATCAGGAGTAATTGTTACTCGCCTGCAAAATCATTTTTACTGCGTCCCGTAACGTTAACCTAAAACACTTGGTGTTCCAGCAGCCAAAAGCTGTCCTGGAGCTACGGAGATCAAGGCTGGATGTGTGAGATAATGTGCTACAAGGCAGAACACATTTTAAACATAACTAAACAACCTTAGCATGAATACAATTCCTGGCCTTGGAGTCCCCAGTCGAAAGGTACAGACTGGATCGTGGATGTGGTGAGCTGAGTTCGCTATCTGTGCCCTTCTAGGAGGCAGGTTAAGCTTATGAGGTATCTTTTCAAGATTACACCGATCACTCTCGGTCGAAATGCCAGGTTCAAAGATTGCTCTGTATTGCTCCTGGCTGATACATGATCACAGCCAAGCCAACAATATGGCATAACGACTTTACAGTGTGTGTAATCATAGCCCTTTGATAGTCAAGCTTGGGTATTATCAAGCATGTCTTAATAATGATATATGGATTCTGAAAAATTACTTCTGGATAAAATGCTAAATGTGCCTTTTTATCACTCGAGTGAAATGTGTCGGCGGGACTGTCACGCTCCTGCTCTGATGGGAAAATACAACTACTTGTTTTGACAGGGACCCCAGCAGAGGAAACGATGACACCAACTGATAGAATTAAGTTGGACTTCAAAAAATGTGTATTTTCTTGTATTTTTTTCTTACACTTCGCAGATCGCATTATTTGCCAAATATCGTGTTTACAATCGTGCTGTAGTAATGATATATTTCAAAGTGTGGTTTGAAGTGTACTGGCTGTATGTGTTTGGTTTTAGAGTGCCCTATGCAATGCACAATATGTAAGTCAAGTGCAGCTTGCAATCTTTTTCTGGCATCCGTACGAGGTTCCTGTTGTGAGACCCTGTTACTCTGACCTTCGTTTATCTTTAGACTAGAGTATATGTGTGGCATAGATTATTTTTCACACATGTAATTTACGACCGTTTGTTTCACTTTAACTGAACACAAACCACACCGATGGGTTACTAAAATACTAGTCACTCGGTTAAGTAAACACATTATTCTTTTTTAAAAGTGTGTCATTATGTTTTTCAAGAATGCGCGCGGCGCCTCTGGCAACTTCTAACAGCGCACCGGGGTGCCGTGGCGCACAGTTTGGGAACCACTGACCTAGGGAACAGAGGCAAAAAGTTAAGGGAGACCACGCCAAGGATGAAAAGTCTAATAATATGCATAGCAAGATTAGGAGTATGTTCAGTATTTTACAGTGCTATTTACAGATATATGCTACTTTTTTGATAAGCTTCATTATTCTCATATGTTATGACATATAACACCTAGGGCCAGGTATATCATGAAATGGCCTTGCGAATCGCAAATAGCGATTTTTAAGAAATTGCTATTTCCGAGTCGCAACAGGCCATGTATCATAATTGCGATTCGGAATTAGCGATTTCTTAAAAATCGCTATTTGTGGTTTGTGAGGCCCAAATACCGAATCGCAATTTGCATTTTTGTAAATTTCGATTACGTAATTGAAAATTGAAAATTGCGAGAACGCACACCTGGAGGAGCCTGGTGATATCACAAGCAGGAAGTGAGTCATCCCAAGCAGTTTCAGATGCCACACCAAAACCAGCACTCAGATAGAGTCAGCCCAGCCACACTGAGCAACACTCTGAAGAAGGCAGCACACCAGAACAACCATGGTCACCACTGCCCTGGGAAAGGAGAAGGGAGAAAGGAAGCGCAAGCTGAAGTTCAGTGAGCAATAGCTGGAGGTGCTGACAGAGGAGGTGGTCAGGAGCCATGACCGTTTTTTGGCAAAACCTCACTCCAGGTGCCTGAGAGTGAAAAACGCAGACTCTGGGCAGATATCCAGACAAAGATCTGCACTGTTGGAGTGGCACAGCGCTCTGTAGAAGAAATTAAGAAGAGGTGGTACGACCTGCGGTCCCATGCCAAGGAGAGGGTGGCAAGATGACTGCAAGAGGCCAGGAGCACAGGAGGTGGACCACCCACAGAGACACCTGCCACCCCGATAGAGGACCTAGTGGAGTCCACACTCCTCCCAGAAGCAGTCAGTGGTGTCACTGAGATTGACACCTCCGGCACACCAAGTACCAGCAAAGGTAAGTGCAATATTGAATTGTAACCCCATATGTGTATGCACAAAAGCCCCTTAGGAAAATAGCAAGTAATGTAAAAAATTGTGAGAACTAGTCCATTCCACATCTTAGAAGCAGCAAAACAATGCCTTATGGGAGTGGTAGTCCACAACCCAGAGCTGAAAGTAGCACATATAATGTAAGAGGCACAGCGGCACACAGAAGAACACAAAAGCCACAACACAGTGAAGAGAAGTACCTGTACCTTTATTACCATTGTGTGACCTTAATTGTAACAAACATAACTGACATGCTGCATATTGTCGTTGCAGGTGGGCCAGGCCCAACAGCCACAGCATGTGTCAGTGCAGGGGAGACAGACACCCATCCTGCTTGAGAGTCCAATGCAAGTGAGTCTCAGAACATTGTGCCACTCCGACGCAGGCCTAGGGCACTGCCACTGCCAGAAATGAGTCAGGACTCTGATGAGCAGCAGGAAGGCTCACAAACACCATCCCCAACTGGCAGATGCACCCAGATGCAGGAGCCCCATTTGCAGCAGACCACAGCACCCCGCAGGATGCCGACATATGCAGGTGCACAGGCTTATGAGGCAGGTGAGGGAACATCCTTATTTGGTGGCCTGGTATCGGCTATGTTGCAGCAGCAGCGCCTGCAAAATTAAAAGATCACAGCATTACAAAGGCAGATGCAGCAACATAATACTAACATGGGGGGCCTGCATCGACAGCTGGAGTGCCTGAATGCCAACATTGAACAGCTGCATGAGGAACAGGTCCAGGCATCGCAGGACATAAGGGAGGTCACTACTGCTGTGAGGGAACTATGTCAGGAGCTGCGCCATGACAGGGTGAGCCACTGCAGGCAGGAGCGACGCTTCATGAGCATGTTTGGAGGATTTTGTCGCTCTGTGACTAGGCTGGCTAATTCCACCTCCCAAATATTGCATCGTGCAGTGGCTGCACAGGTTGAGGCAGCACACAGCAGCAGGGATGTGGCCCAAGGACTTGTACAGATCACTAATGTGATCGACAATATAATGGGAAACCGGTCAGCCACACCTAGCGAGCTTGGACTGGGGGACACGGAGGACACATCCAGCCTCAGCAGCCTAGCTTTGTCTGCAATGGACACCAGATGGCGCAGTGCCAGGCACAGCACTGCCACAGAGGCAGACAATCAAGGTGCCAGTGAGGCAACTGCGCACTCGAGTGGCGTGCGTGGCCAAAATAAGTGACTGTAGTGGCCACAGGGGACTGTATGTGTGTCTGAAATGAGTACACTATGAAGGAATAGTGCTTTACTGTGAACTGCTATTGTTTTTTTTTCACAATCACTTTTGTGGGTATTCGTTGCACTAACATTACCTGACATTAAGGTAATAAATGTACTCACTACAGGTACATTTGTCAGTGGATTTGTGTTTACATACTTACATCTGAAATGGTTGTGTGTGATGTCAGCACGCCTTTGCCTTCCCTCTGCTGCACTGGTCCTGTCTGCTGGCTGTAGGGGTGGTATGGCATCATCATCCTCATCTGAGTCTGGCTCCGATATTTCCACAGGTATGCCCCTGGTGGTAGCTATATTGTGCAAGATTGCACAAGCAGCCACTATTCTACATGTTGTCTCTGGGCTCTACTGTAGTGCCCCTCCACCTTTGTGGAGGCACCGGAAGCGACTCTTCAGTTGCGGGTCGCCCTGTGTGCTGCATTGTATCTCTGTTCTGCTGGTGTTGCAGGATTTAGGTAGGGCGTCATCATGTAGGTGCGCACTGCGTAGGCACTGTCTCCTGGAAGGGACAGCAGGTATATTTAGTAACTGAGCCATCTGACATCAGCACGCCATCAATGCGCCAGTGTACAGAGTGTCAATACCTAGTAGATATCCTTCACCAAACTCCCCAGCTAGCAGTCTTGTGTGAATGCCGCTGTGGCGAAAGATGTACGAATCATGGGTGCTCCCTGGGTACCTGGCCACGAGATCAGTTATGATATAGGAGGCATTGCATATCACCTGTATATTCATTGAATGTTGGTATTTACGGTTGCGGTACACATACTCTGTGGCAGATGGTGGACATATTGCAACATGTGTCCCATCTATGGCACCTAGGACATGGGGGAACTGTGCTATCTGGTAAAAATCTATTTTTGTATGCTGTATTTCCTGTGGGGTGTGGGAGAATCTGATGTACTGGTGCGTTCTGCTCAGCATGGCGTTAATAAATGCATTGAAAAATCTAGAGAGGGTACTCTGTGAGACCCCTCCAGCTGCTGCTATGACCCCTTGATAGCTCCCAGAGGCGAGTAGGTGGAGGGAGCATAATACCTGCACATGGGTGGGGATGCTATGAATCCTATGTGTTCTGCGCTGCAGTATGGGTTGTAGCTCAGCTATCAGATCAAGTATCATGGCTGAGTTCAACCAGTACCTCTCAAATATTTCCTCCTCTGTCTGGTCAAAAAGTGTAATGCGCTCTCTGAAAATGCGCTCCTGTCTCCTCCTCCCTCTCCTCAAACCTGCCAAGATCCTCATCCTCCTCGCTATGACGTAGAGTGCAGCCATTGTGGAAAAGAGTCTGAGGCAATCTGGGCCTCTTTATATAGGTTGCACCTGGTTACCACCTGGTTTCACTTAGTGGTATTTTGCATGTGCAAAATGCCATTCTGCGAAAAATGACAATTTGCAATTTTTTGATGCATCGAATTGTGACTTGGGTTTTGTGGTTTGCATTTTGCGCCTCGCAATTTCCTACTTGAAATACCGAATTGCAAAATGCGACTCGCAAAAACAGGTCGCAACGCAAAAAATCACAATTTTTGCGATTTCTTATTTTTGGTCTGCGAATGCCTTTAATGCATCGCAGATCACGTTTTTGCATTTGCAAACGGCGAATGCAAAAATCTTTGATACATCTGGCCCCTAGAGTGTTATATAATTATGGTTGCCACACCTATAAAGTCCAGAAGGTAACATATTTAAATTAATTACAATATTTCTTATTACATCTTCTAAATCAGATTTGAACTAATCATATGTGTCCAGGTATACATTTCCATCTTGACATATGCCATTGTCCTGACTATACAGATATTTGAGATACATTCTAAAATGCAACAATGAATCAATGTGATATATTAGAAGTGAGCTGAATGAACCTAGGTGTGTGGTTTTGTGTTTTACAGATGGTAAACATAAATGCTCCTCTGACAATGTAAAGGCCAATAACTTTATTAAATACTATGGCAAGGCTTTCACAACCACCTGATCAGCATTGAGTCAAACATTTCTGCTAAATGTGTTCTTTGCATCACCTTGTGAAGGTGTATGCTTAGCGCTAAAGTCAGCAGTGTAAGTTGCTGTGTTACTTTACACTGAACCAGGGAAGCATTCCATGGGCATTGTGGTGGGTTTTCCACACAACACCAATAGGCTTTGATGAGTATGTCAAAATCTTACGCCTCCCCAGGGGAGGCACATTGAGGATAAATATCTTTATTTCTCTTCTTTTAGTCCTCTTTCTATGTGTGCTGCAGTAAAAAGCACCCATGGATTGTTTTTCATCAGGTAGGTGTCCTTTGCTGCACAGAAACAATCCTGTCTGCGACATGGCCCTCCTTGCACCTTGATGTAAGGGTCCCTGTGTCAGCGATAGGCAGCCAATTGTGTGCCAATGCAGGGGAAAAAGACAGAAATGCTCTGTATCTTGTAGATGCAGCACATTTCTTCCCTTTCCATGTGGTGAAGGTTAGCACAGCAAGGTTACTTGCTGCATTGCCCTGCGCCATTGGGCTTGTAAATATGCCCTCAGGTTTGTGGGTGCAGGTGCTTCGTCTAGCTGTTATATGTCATCATCAGTTGTGGCTGGTGACTTGGAAAATTGACAGGGCAGGAGGAATAAAACAAAAATAAAAAATAAATGAAAAAAAACTTACCTGAACGACGCTGCCACTCTCCGCAGCACTGCAGGTTTCCAGGCTGCCCTGCAGGCAGTCAAGACGCTGCTCAAAGCAGGGTTATGATTGGCTGGAGCACCTTGACGGGGTGCTCCAGCGCAGACTGAGAGCCTGTGTTGCTGGAATGGAGAGTGCCTTTGTGCACATGTGTTTGGCCAACCTGAGATAGCCGGCCATTCATACATGCACACTTGGGGATGTGCTCTGTGCATTCCCCTCACTGCTTGTCACCCCCATGGGGCCACCCCTTTAAAAATAGAATGATAATAAACATAGTTTTTTTATCATTTTATCTTTAAAGATTTGGCACTCTTGCTGCTGGCGGGGGAGTGAGGGGGTGACACTTCTCCGCCATAACGGAGCAGCCGCCCCTGGTCATCATTCCTTCTTTCTCGAGTGGTTACCAAAATGTCACCTAGCTCCTCCACTTGTTTGCATAGCCTTTCAGGGTTTTATTTAGCAGTAATTGTACTGCTTGGTGCTGCTCAGTTTGTAGTAGCAGTGCTATCTCAATGTTTTTTCATAAATCATCTGGACTGGTGAGTCAGTTACCTCAATGTATACCTTTGGGACAATGACCAAATAATGTGCAGGCAGGCTCCAGTGGCCCTTTTGTACCAGCCAAGGGTTGGGTCTAAAAGCACACAGATCTTGTTTTAAAGGCCCCCTTCTAGTGTCTCAGTTTTAGTATCTCAGAGATTATATAATGCTTCACAGTAAAGGCAGGCTCTCATTTTCGATCCAAACAATCAGCATTCAATTAATATCAAAACACACTCTTTATTAAGGCTAGAGGTCAGTAACTGACCTGCTTCTTCTGCTTCTGGTATTCATTCTTCAGTCCAGCAGATGAAAAGTGCAACTGTTCTTGTCCTTTTCTTGAAAGGGTTGGTTGGAAAGTGATGTTTGTTTGTGGGTAATACAAAGTGCAATTTGCTGTGCTTGTTTAGAGAAAAGTACTGACATATTCCTGTAAATATTTAACCTAATATGTACTAATTATGAGCTTTAACTGAGATGATCTACATTTACTTCTCTCACTGACTGAGAAAGCAAGATTGAAAGAGAAGTGATTTCAGGTGGCCCAACTTTCTTTGCCTTCTTGCCTTAGTTTCCAAAATGGCATGTGACAGTGACTGTGTAAGCAAAGCCCAGTATACATTGAGACATGGCACAGGTGACAGAAATAACATTTCCCTATATGCACCTTTTAAGGAAGCACAACAGTAATAGAAACTATGACCCCATTCAGCATGTAGGCATTCCAAGTGTGCATTTTTAATCACATTGATAGCCACATGTACAATCTAGCAGTCTTGCCTGGCATAAGATCCCACTCTTATTATTAGAGTATACATACAGGGGTAAAACACTAACCAATAGCGGAGGACTATGGTACAGACACAAAATACCATACCATGCTCCTTAGTTAAGGTAGAAAATGAGGTGAAAAGAAGTCAACATGTTTGTAGTTGCACATAAAGGCAGTGTGGAACATTACACTACATTAAGATATTGAGTATGTTGATGAAGACTGCCAAAGCCACAGGCACCAGGAGACCACCAGTGCTGGCCGTCTCCCGCCCACCATATCACGGGTACTTCCAGAAGTCTGCCACACTTTGGTTGAATATCCAACAGTATTCATGCTGGCGGGCGGAGGCGCTCTGGCAGTTCCACCACTTGCCCCGCCCCGCCAGTAGGACACCACCTGCCACATTGTATGCCATAATATGGCCTGGCAGTGTCCTGCTGGTGGGGTGCTGCCAGTGGTGGAAGCGCCCCTTCCCGTTCCCTGCCGGGTGACTTTCTCCCCAGACCAGGTAAGGTGATAGTCTGACAGGGGAGGGAGGTGGGAGGGTGGAGGCTGTTGTGTGTGTGTGTTTTAGTGTGTGGTGTCTGCGGGAGTGCATCAATGTGTGTGTGTTTGGTTGAATGTGTGTCTGTTGAAGTGAGTGCATGTCTGCATGTCAGTGTGTATGGGTGTGAGCATGCATGTTTTGATGGGTGTAAGTATGCGTGCATGAATGCGTATATGAATGGAGGTCTGAGTGCGTGTATGGATGGAGTTGTGAATTAATGTATGAATGGAGTTCTGAGCATGTGTATGAATGGAGTTGTGAGTGCGTGTATTGATGGAGTTGTAAGTGCATGTATGGATGGAGTTGTGAATGCTTATATGAATGTAGTTGTGAGTGCGTGCATGGATATTGTTGTGAATGCATGCATGAATGCGTGTATGGACGTTATGAATGTGTGCATGTACGCAGGGAGGCAGGGTGTGGGGAGGAATTATGTGGTTTCAGGGGGGCAGGGGGAGAAGGGTCTAGTGCTTGCTGAGAGGGTGGGGGAGCTGTCTGCTGGTGATAGGGAAGAAATTCCCTGTCACCGGTAGCGTTTCCACCATGTTTTTCCACCATGTTTTTCGTGGTGGTACTACCACGGTGGAAACAATGGTATAAACCTGGCTCCTAATACTGCCGGCGGTCTTCTGTGGAGCTCTGGGTCAGAGATGATCATCTCTGGCCCGGCGGTTCTGACCCCCATGGCAGTATGAGTGGAGATGTGGCAAGTTGGCAGAAGCCAACCGGCCACACTCATAATGTGGTGGTCTTCACTGCCAGCCTGTTGGTGGTGGGACTGCCACATTTACATTGGCAGTCAGAAGACCCCCAGGGTCAAAATGACCCCCATAATCAAGTAAAGACAGCTACTTTGATTAATTAATTAACATCATTATCAAACCCATTTATCATACAAAGAGAATCTAAGACAACGGAGATTTCATATTTCAAGTGTCCATCATAAAAATTCACGTCTGCAATTAATGAAGATGCAGGAATAATACGTCTCTTTGACAAAAGTTCAGCAGTTGTACACTGTACATATGAAGAGCAATTCATGTAGAACATCACCATCCACATTGTCTTATACCTTATTATAAAAAAATTGGCAGGAGGTTATTCTTTCTATCCTCCAACATTGCACCTGATCTATTACAAATCAGATGTGAAAAATATTCCACTTCATAACCACACCATCTAAAAATTCCCATTTTATTTGGAAAAGAACTCCCTCTTTTCCTACATTCTGCTTTTGGGAGTGAAAATAACTTCTCAAAGAACCATTTAATGTTGCAGATGCAACATATTCTTGTTTATTCTGCTTAGTGTATGAAAAGAATAGACACGCCAAGTGTCTTGTATTGGCAAAATGCACTACGTTATTCACCCTCAAAACTCAACCATTAGCTTTTCTGCAGCTTTTCTAAACAGCTTGATTGGCATGTCCTGAGATGAGAACAATAACAATGCCTATAAGTTCAGCTGAGTTTCAGTAGAAATTAGCTATATGCTATCTTTTCTTATGCTCTACTTGGGCTGACTTGATTTAGTTTCTTCCCATATGGAGAAACGGAAGATCCCACTGCCTGATGTGTTTATTAGATGACACAGTTTTACAAAGGCAAAATGAATAGAGATGGAGTGCCTAATCAGGCATAAGTCAAGGCTCACTTGTGACTCTCATTCAGCATTTGGTATCTGAAAAACAGTCCTGTGAACCTGCCATTATATTTCAACAAGGCAAGATCCAATTGATCCCAAATAAACTGCAGAAGAGGGTAGGAATTAGCATAACTGCCATGCCAACTAGGAAAGCATCCACTCAGGAGCCTGGCAGCTTGTTAAAAAAGAACTGAAAGTCAAATGTCAATATGGAGGATGTATTCTGTGAGATTGGAATGTGCTACAGGGAAGATCTACCATACCTTAACCAAACTCCCAAGTAATTTTAATTTGCAATGGCTACAATTTTATGGCTGCCCTCAAACCAATTACGAGTGTGTTTGCAACCACTCCAAAGGATCACGACTTTAGTTTTCAAGGCATTCTGATCCTCCTTAAAGTGTTCAAGTGTATTTATTTCATTACAGGACCTCAACATTGTCCTGTAATATTTTTCATCACTATACCTGTTGCCTTTCGTGTATGAGATAGCCTTCTCTTAGGTCTTTCCCCCAACCAAACCTTGTTAAGTCATTTCAGAACCTCCTCTTTAGTATTTATCATAGCCAGGCCCATTTTGTTCTTCTATGTGTTTTCTGATGCATTTCAATACTTCACAATATGTTGTCCTCTTGTGTGCCTTAGCATGACCATTTCTTTGTGTTTTAATATAAACAAAAGACTGAGTGGGATGATGTGGTATGTCTGGGGCGTGGGATGATGATTTTTAAGGTATATAAAGTTGTAGATTTTTTATTTGCAAACTGATAAAAATGTTAAGTGTTTCCTCATCTGTCTCTAAATCTCTTTAACCAGGTTTACAATCCATTTCCAGAGGGCGGGAGAAGCACCCAGCCCAGTTTGTTGTTTAGTCTCTGAGAATCGGGAGAACTGAATGCTGCAGCACTTTCTGTTTTTTGCATCAGCACCTTGGGCGATAAGATCTTTGAGGATAAGAGTTGTTCCAGGAGGAGGCATGTAGCGAATAGGATCGGCCCACTTAGCCCACCCCAATTTTTTGCAAATGGCTACCAAGTTTTTTTGTCTTTAAATGTGAGTCTCATTACCTGAACTTTACTCACTGAAAATGCATGGAAATTATACTGAGCGTGCTAACCACCAGTGTCCGTTGTGCAGCTATTATAAGAGACATCTGGCTGGTTATACGTGAAGACATGAGCACACCTGTGAGACTACCATTGTGCACAGCCCAGTACCTATGAACAGGTAGTCTGATACAGATGGGAGTTGGCAAGGACTGACGCTAACCGGGGGCAGACCTTAAGAGTGGGCATTAATAATGTAGATCTGAAGCACTTACTGGAAAATCTGTGAGATGTTTACTGTATTATTCACATAGGCAAACTTTGAACTAAATTACAGCTTCATTCCACCTAGACCTACAGGGTCCATCAAGGTACCAAACTAGGGTAAAACATTCACACCGAGTTTGAATTTACAGTTCCCAATTTGCCACAACCACATTTCATGTAACTTGAGGTTTTCTCACATTTCTCTGGTTCAGCTCATCGTCAGACCTTTTCCCACTACTGGACTAAGTTAGTTACCTTGCTCTCCAGCAGAGGGATCACAGACCTCCCCACACAAAAAGAGCAATCAACAGAGATTAACTCAGTTACTGGGAAAGTAAGGGGTGGTCCTGTCAGAAAAAAGAAGGGTGTTCAAACCTCAAACACAGGAGGGACGCACCTTCGAAATGTTGGTGGGAAAGGAACAGGTAGTGGTGTCAGCTAAGGGTGAGGCTGAGTCCTTTACAGAAGCTTTTACTAGATAAATCTTGAATTCACCATTTGTAATTGCCCCACAATGCTGTGCAGGAGGATTGGGAGAGGGGTGAAGGGATGATGCAGCATTGTGGGATTGGCCAGGGGTGCCTGGACCCTAAAATGTTCCATTGCCACTTAAAACCCCTATACAAAGGAAAAACTGTTGAGAAAACATAGGACCTGGAGGTAGTGATGGTGAAAGTGTACTCAGCTGGAAGGAGAAGCCACCTAATTTAATGTCTCTCCAGAGCCAGTGGCACTGCCCTTATACCCAAAGGTGGGAGAAAGGACCTCAAATCCACCGTCCCTTTTGGGTGCCCTTCAAGAGGCCAGGAGACTCTGAAGTCCGGGGAATGCTGCAAGGTGGGTGTTTTGCTTTTTAGTGGTGGAGGTGCTGCGCTTGATGAGCCCACCAGCAGGAAAGGATCACCAGGGGCTATGCCAAGGACAAAGCTCCCCACAAAATATGTTCCTTTAGAGGTCAGGCCTGGCAACCAGAAGCAAAATGAGATCATGATAAAAATCTGCCTTGGGGGGCAGAGATATGGCGCTTTGAAAATGTGGCTTTAAAACAAAATATCAGAACACACACAAAGCAATCATGCCCATCAGAGGCTTTCATATTTGAGATCCCCACATCCTATATGGCGGTAACTACTCGGTCCAGGATGTTTACATAATCTCTGCTTCTGTAGGCAGGTCCTAGAGTGTATATTATAAATATATACAGAATGGCCTCACACACACCCCAGGTGTCAACCTTCATCAGCCATCCAGTGCTCGCCAGAGAATTCTCTAGTGGTGTACTGTCTGTTGTAGTACACTGACGGAAAATGCAAGAGTAATTCAAAGGAAAGGGTTGGGGATACAGATAAAAATCACTGTCACCTACCCAGGGTTCTATTTAGATTTTATCGGAGGGGTGGTGAGGGGATGGATAAAATACATTGGAGATTTTTTGCAACTAGTGTCCAAAGGGGTCAACATATTTCAGTCCTGAAACGGCCTGAGGACGGTTCCAGGGCTTTCCTCAGGACCAGAATCCTATATTTCCCTACAGTATGTCGCTGTGCATGTCTTCACATACATACATTACACAGACATACAATACTAGTTCCTAAATCGTGGTAGTAGCAAAGTTAGTACTCGTCATTAATTTTATGGTACTAAAATGACATAAAGTATATACATGAAGTCAAATTAACCACTTAGCTCCTGATCCTTTCCCCCCAGCATTGAGCCCTTGTTTAGCCATTTAAGGTAGTTTGATCTTAGGGCTCCATAACATTGTTTCCAGATAAGGTATCCACACCAGATTTGCATCATTTTTTCCAACATTTTGGAGATTCTACAGGCGCCCATGATTAGTGCATTCCCCGAAAGGGGACCGAGAAAATATGAAAACACAGCAAAATTTTGAGTTCCTTGGGAAGAATCGGGAAAAAGTTCTCCAGATAAAAGTGTCTGTTTTTTTCCTAGTTTACTGTATTAAAGTTACCACCTTTCCAGCTTTTAGGAACATGCAGAGCTGAATCAAAACCCCTAATTTAGTACCATAGTTTTGACATTGCCTATTTTCCTGGGCAGCCCATCTTTCCTATTTTTTGTGCTCTCAACCTACTTCTAGTTTGTGGTGGAAACCAGTGTGAAACCCATAGGTGATCCAAAAATGCTATAGATTTCTGAAAAGTAGATGCAATTCTGGATTTAGCAAGGGACCATATGTGTGGCTCCCTCAAGGTCTTCCCAAGGAAAACAACTGTTGAAATAAAGAAATATTGAAAATGAGCATCTGTAACTTTTTGTCATGATGCCCGATTTACAAAAGCAATATACCATTATGTCTGCGAGCCCCTTCTGATTGTGGGGATCTATAGGGTTTATACGTTTTGCAAGAACCTCAGGTATCCAAAGCCGACAATTGAGTACCGAGTACAGACCAATTCATATAGCGAAATAGAGTAAAAAATGAGTATCTACAAAACCTATGTATTTCTGAAATGGGCACAGGATATGGAATTTAGGAGCAATGGCTATTTGTACATCCCTGAATTTGTGGGTACTCATATCAGCGTATGATTTGGAGGGTAGTTTTCTAAATGTCAGCTTTTTATACACTGGCTTACATTTGAAAGGCACACATGCAGGAAATCCAATTGGCAGTAACAACTATTCAATGTTCCCACACGTCTTCCAATAAATATGGTACCTAACTTGCTTAGGTAGGCCTAATGGTCGCCACAGGAAATGGTCTACAACACAACATGGAGGTGTCGCATTTTTCACTGAAAACACCCTTTTTCCAAAATGGGAAGCTCTAGTTTTTGGACCCTAGCTCAGCTGACACCTAAGGAAATCTAGCCAACCTGTAGACCGTTTTAAAACTAGAGACCTAGGGGTATCCAGGGTGAACTAGCGTGTGTTTCTCACAATGTTTTTACCCAGAATCCCTTGCAAATCTCAGACATTGTCTGAAAAAACATTTTCCTCATACTTCTGTGATGGAAAGTTCTGAAATCTGTTGGAAGCCTCAAACCTCCATCTACTTGGCATTCCCATAACTCTCCCAATAAAAATGGTACGTCAGGTGTGTGGGTAAGCCTAGTACTCATGACAGAAATGGATCAAACCAAGGTCAATTGTAGTCCATGGGTGAGGGCTCCTATGACCTTGGTTTGAGCCTTTCCTGTAGCAAACAGTTGGTGGATGTGTGCGTGAGTGATGTGTGCAACAGTAAATAACAAATTCAAAACCTTACCTTATTTTCTTTCCTAAATCTGCAGGTTCTCCAAAGACGCTTAAAAACCCCAAAAAGATACAGTGTTACTTCGCCTGCCACATACTGATCATCTCAGCCTTTAGTCCCTCTCTCACATTCATGTGCATGAGGGTTGACTCCCCCCAGATGATCTCTGGTGTCTAGTGGGTTTTCCTGGTTGTGGATTGCAGTGCAGCAATGATCCACAGCCAGCAAACCCTTTCAAGAAGGCCTTGTTTCAAAGGCGAGACTCTCCCCTTTCAAATGAGGTCTCTCTGAAAGCTTGGAAGACTGTTTTCCCCACCAGAGTAGAAAGCAGGCTTACCTGCTTGTGTCTCAGTTCCAGTGGGGAAAATTGTGATGTCAGCGCACCTCACAGCACACTGACATCACAGGTGGGGTCGAAGAGGGACGCAGAAGTGATTTTGCATCTCCCTCAGTAAAAAAAAAAAAGAATGCTACAGTCAGCGGATAGCCAATGAGCATACCTAATGAGTTGAAGTACATACATATATATATATATATATAGTAAACAGGCACAATGCACATAAAATTTAAATCACAGAATCTGGGGCATGCTTTAAACAGAGGCCTTCAAGCAGTCATGGGCTTCAAAATGTGTGTTGTGCCACTCTAGTGGGCACCTGCAAGTGGGTGGTAACAATGCAAACAAATCAAAACGTGCAGGTGGAGTCTCTTACAAAAAGAAACCATGTGCAGAACTCTCATGTAATCGGGAATCATGTACTAACAGGCATACTTGGCTAAGCTGCTCCTTACCCTATGGGACAAACACATGTCATGGAGGGGTGACCTGTAGTCAAACACTGCTGGTGGTCATCGATATTCAGAGAGATGTTATGTCAAAACTCATGGGCGCACAAGAAAGATGAGTGACTTACTTCGTCAAAGGTCCTGCCCTCCTCTGATACCTATTATTGTATATTATGGTCTAGTTCCAATGCTAATGCCTCAAGCCAGGAATCCTGTGCTTTGTTGTGCAGGTTCAGGGCAAGGAGGCCCACTGAGTGACATGCATTCTGAAGGTTTGGACTACAGCTGGTGCTGTTTGGGTGGGGGGCTGAAAGGTAGTGTTGTTCCTGAGGACTGTGTTCTTAAACACAGTGTCAGTTATAGGGGAATTGCTGAAAAAAGCTTTGAGTCTGATTTTCCTTAAGAAAGATCCAATTCACACCTTAATTCAAACTTGCCTCCTCTGGGAGTGGGGACAAAGTCTAACACTTCATTAAGGGCCTCAGGTTATGTTTCTGTAAATGAAACTTTGCTAAGATTAACCACTAGGTTGGTGTCCTGCTCAGACCTCTCTGGTTGTTGTCCAAGGTCATCTCACCATTGTCGGGAGTTTGGATCATTGTGCCTTGGATCCTTGTCTTTGTTTTTGTATTCCTCTTCCTTTTAGCCATCCTCCCCATAAAAAGGCTGTCTACCAAACTGAAAGGGGAATCCCTGCTGAAATTGTTGGTTTGGATGGGGCCACATGCCCATTAGAAAGCCTGGGTAATCAGGGCCCATAGATGGTAACGGAGGCCGGTATTGGCCATCTTCAACGCTATGTTAGCTACTCTAGCTACTGTTGTTACCTGAACCAATCATTTGGAGTAGGTTTTCTGTGAATGAGTCATCTGTTCTGCTGTGGTAGTGAACTGCTAGCCTCCTTAGTGTAAAATGCATCTGTAACATAAGGGAAAGTGGTCTTGTGACTGAATTGCTCAATATCTTTTTGCAGTTTCGTGATTTTGGACTGAAGGAGAAATTCTCCGTATTGTGTCATATCTTTATTACTCTCCTCTAATTTCTTTTAAAAAATTGTGATTTGGACCTGGGTTATTAATATCAGCCAATCCCTAGTGCATTTCCATGTGACATAGGATCACTCTTTTCAAAAGGTTACATCATCCAGGAGGATACGTGGTTCATTAGTTACTATAAGGCTCTACTTTAGGCTCTTAACTGTTCTTTCATCATGTTCAGTACTATCATTAACTCCCATTCACCAGCTGTGCTACTGGTTGTGTTACATTAATGTCACCTTGAAGTGATGGGGACATTAAGATATGTGGGACTGCCTCATTATCAAAAGATTGTTCATCTTGAAACTAAATCAACACACATGTTGAGCATTTGGCGACTACTGCAGTTTCTTCAAAATACCCCAAGGATGGACCCAGGTGTTGGCATATCATCTGGGGGGGAGCTGTGAGTGGAACCATATCCTTGGGATCATTTTGTGTCCCCTTGGGTACCTATCTCCCTGGGGTAAGTGCTGATATTCTTTTCTGCCTCTGGAAACCCATCTGCCGAGACAAGGATACATTTACTGGGTGCACTGACACCCCCATACTCAGTACAGGGAACAGGCACAACCAGCACCATAGAGCTGCTGCTCACCTGGGAGTAGTAAGAAAATTTCAGAAAAACAGATCCTGGCTCCTACACAGCAAAGCAGCAGCTTATGGGGATCTGACAGGGTTTTACAGGCCTCCTCTCATCACTCACAACAAATGACAGTCTCTGGGTGCACCAGGTGGGACCATGAGAAAAAAGAAACAAGGCACAGTGAAAGTAAACAAAGTGGCAAGGCACTTGTCACTTATTCACAAATTTAGGTTGCAAGGAAATTGCATCTGGTTGCTTGTGGTGCCCCAGGAAGGGAAGGGCACCATCAACATTTCCTGAATGAGGTACGGGACCTGCAAGGAGCACGGCACCTGCCCTCCTTGTGTGTGTTATAATTCTAGTCCTAAGTCTAGATTGGCCTTAGAAGTATGATCCCTGGAGAGGCCTTACTCAATGTCAAACACTCCTTGAGCTTTTCCTCTCTGGAGTGTCGCAAACCCTTGTGGTTGGTTCTATGGATGTATATTGCAGGCTGTAGTTTGTGAAAACTTAGACACATGTTATTTTGAATGCAAATGTTTATTTACAAAATGAATATTGAATAATAAAAGGTTAACACTATAATGAATGCTTATGACTGGTAGTACTGTTTCAAAATATTTAGAGGGTGGTGTCAAATTGAAACATGCTGTGGCTGATTTTACTAAAGTCGCAACATCATGAACAAGTCATTAGGCATGCCTTATACATATTGACACCCCTTAAATTGTTTTACATTGACAAAGCATTGCTGGTGGTTAGTAGTATTAGTGTGGTGACCCCCTGACAAAGCCGTTAGGGCTGCCTTATTTAAAATGACACCCCCTTTTTTGTGATGTTGCGTTTACTATAGTTTATGGGGTATTGTGGTTTATTGGGTTTAGGGTTCACTAGGAGAGTTTATGTGATATGAGGGTTTCACCAAAAGTATTTCTATCTACCTGATGTACATATTTGTAATTTAATGTATAGTATTTATTAGTGTCTATGTGTAATCAAAGCATTTTTCCATCTCAAAGAAAAAAGCACCAAATGGACAATCATTTATTGAGTGTTGTTGTTGCATGCTAGAGAATTTGAATTTGGATTGCTGGTCCATACAACATCCCCTAGGCCTTCGACTGCTCTGCTTCGTTATCCTAAGAGAGTCAAATGCTACATTGGGGTACTTGGTTCCCAGTAATAAGACAATTGTGAACCAATAATTTGTGAAAGACTCATATACTTTGCAGTTAATAAATCAATTTCTTATAGGGCCCCTCCCCATGAAAAAAATGAATGAAGAAGTTTGCACTGACCACCGGTGGCTTGGCCCTCCTTATGAAGGTTTTAAAGTAATAGTAGTGGATTGCTACACACTCTGGTTTTCTACTCAGTCCCACTTACCCCGGCTTCAGCAGATGTTTTTCTTTGGCACTATTATGATGATTTACTTATTTCGGTGTCATTTTCCTTCTGTTGCTAAGCTCTAGTCATCAGGAACATTTTCTTTAGGCCTCATGTCCTCCAATTGCTACTTGCTTTCCTGGGGCTTGGTTTCCTGCTACTGCGCCTGGACCTTTCCTTTGTCTGGGCTTCTGGCTTTCACGTGCGGCTTCCTCAGAACCCATTGCTAAGCTCACCAGCAGATTAAGCTCCTGTGCTGCACTCCCCAAGATCCATGACCTTGGTTGTCTTGTAGGGCACCGTTGTTTCAGCAGTGGAGTTAGTAGACGCTTCCTGAAGGAGCCACCAATCGGCATGGCTAGACTACAAAAGGCACTAGGGTCCCCCCCAAAGCAAGTCTATCTATCTACTGTCCCTCGCAGGGTGGTAAGGGGACCAACAACACTGACCCTGGATAAACACTATCAATCCCTTAGCGCCAGTTGGTGTCAAAGCCCTTCAGTCTATTCTTGCAGTATAGTCAGGTGGCTTCCCTTCCAGCTGGGCATTCCTCAGCCATCATTGCTTCCAGGTCCAGTGAATGGTTTGTTTAGGGGGAGGTGGAAAGTTCTGGAAGGTAGGCAGCTTAGCCCAATCCTATGATGCCACATCATCATTCCATCCTTGCCTCAAACCTCATCCCCACCATTCTGGGACATTTAAACAATGGCAGCTTGAACTGGTCTAGGGGAAGACCTTGCCTGAGAACCACAAAATGACAGAACTACCTGATTACCTCACGCCAAAACTTTAAAGGGGAGCCAATATCTATTTGACTTCACAGGTCTGGCCTTCTTCTTTTGTTTCTGTGGGCTAGGTGCAGTGTGAAACATTAATTGGCACATAGTGATTTCCTCTTCACCACTTTCCTTTCCAGGAACTGTCAATTGCTGGAAAATGTATTGGATTCTCCTGCTGGCCCGCAGAGTATTTAACTTGGCCAAGTAGGGGAGGGGACAAAAGTATGGAATCTGCTTATAAACTGAGCCAGGGAAATATGATATTTCTCCAAATCCCATAAGGAGAACGGTTATCATAACATTGACAGTGGATCTGCATTCAAGGTACATTTTTCCCTTAAGACTGATACTTGACTAGTATCTCCCGGCCAACATAGGACAAAACCGTGTTGTGCCACAAATATTGCACATAATGTGTAAATCAATAAAGCACATAGACCTCTCAATAAATATTACAGATGTACACTAAGAATGGCCATTCAAATACACAAGACCTACACCAGGTCAGCACAAGCCTCTAAAGGGTGCCTTCTGCAACAGTCTACCAGTGTGCAGATACCAGGCTGAGCTAGATGGTTGCTGCACATAAAGTGGCCTTATATTAGAAGGTGGACACTTGTGGGTGGCACTCTCAGTTAATGTCCATAGAAATGACCTTCAGGGAGACTCAGTGTGATTCACTCACAGTATAAACTGGGTTGTTAAAAAGCAAAAATTCCAGGGGAATTAAATGGGTGGAATCCTTTTGCTACATATTTATATATAGTCACTGAAAAAAGTTAAAGTGTGTTATAGTTAGGTGGGGGAATGAGATAAAAACTAACATTTAAAAACCAGAACTCCTTTGAAATGTAGCAGTTTAAAGCTTAGCGAGGTATTTACAAACACCTTTCTGTGCACTGTTATATCTCACATATTACATCACTCATGACATGTTAAAATACATAACTGCTGACATCACTGATGACATCTCAAATTACAATACTGATGACATTACTGATGACATCTCAAATTACGATATTGACGATATCACTGATGCTTCATAATGTTAATATGACACTGTACCTAGGAATTAAAGTAATTAAATTCTCTACAATTCAGAAAGTTTGTTGTTCACCTTAATGGGATTACAATCTTGAAGACTTCACATAACTGCAATTACATTTTTGCAACAATTTTTATTGGTATTTCAATGGTGCCATGCACCTAATAAAATTGACAATGAACAGTGGAAACAAAGCACACAATTTAACAGGGCTATGTTGGAAAGCATCAGTCACTCAAACTAAATAATCCAAAGCCAATCCTATAATACAATAACCTATGTGGGGTGTTCCAAGTGGGTAAGTACAGGTTAGGGCTGTCACCTATTACACAGGATAGCAGCTGCTAGGTGTTCAGTGTAATGTGTTGTTCTCACATTAAGAGTGCCAATATTCTACATGGCATGAGTGGGTGATCGCAAGCGCGGTCTATGTACATCTCAGGTCACTTGGACCACCCCCTGTACAGTGATGTATAGCAGACATATGAGGTTCTGCCAACAGTCCCTGCATTTCCCACAAGTGTAGAAAGAGCCCCAGACTTGGACATATACACCCATTTAGCCATTCATCTTATAGATAATGCATTCACATTGCATGAATTTTGCAAGTTCGGAGAGCCAGTCGGGTCCACTGGGCACTATTGGTTTCCTCCAGTGGTGTAGAATTAATAGAATAGCTGTTGCCAAGCCTGTCACCAGCCACCTTGCTTTATGGGAATTTCACAGCCATTTATATCATAGAGACGAGCCAGGTTGACCAAGGCGTCAACCGGATTGACCCCAATTCATCAAAAGTGGACCATACCATGACCAGTAGTCAGCAAACGCCGAACCGGACAACATGATGTGTGTGATGTCAAACCCCTTGTCTGTCTCACTAGCAGTCATGGTATGGTAGCAGGTAAAGTGTATATGTGTAGTTACACTGGTGATCAGTAACAGTTGTGTAGCAGTTTTAAATAAGAGACTTTCAATGTGGCTTCTCAAAGAAATGCCTCATGAGAATCAAGAAGTGACATACAGGCTTTCAGAGTGTAGGTATGGTCCACTGCCGGAAAAGTCAGGATGTCTCCAGGGTCAGTTATGAGACGGTAATATGGATCAGTAAGCTATAGAGAATGGACATCACCCCTTTGACAGTATATCAAGTGGTGAGATAAATACAGATCGAAGAGGTGGCTGGACATGTAAAATAGATGGTTAGCCAGGTAATATGTATTAATATGGAGTGGCAATCCATCTATTTCTGTGAGTGTGGAAAGCTCAGACATATTAAGGTGGGGCTTATCTGGACCCCTAGATGAAGCTCTTGACCGGTGAGTCAATTAAGGTCACGAGTTAGCAAGGGATGTGAATTGGCAACATCACTAGTACATGATTAAACCGTGGGGCCATTACCATCTTCATGCCCTGTACATGGCCCCACAGTGACAAGAGGAGGCGGTTCCATTTCGCAAAGTCTACGTAAGCAAAGTCTAATTGAGGGACAGATTGTCCTGTGCCAGATGTAGCAGCCCTCAGGATAGATATATGCCTAGGTATTTTGGATCTTTTGGTATCGATCTCCTTTACTTTTCCTCTAATTCACTCTGTATCCAGAAAAATCTGAAAAAGAGGTTAGCAAGATCATCAGAGCTGGGATGGATGGCCATGGGTGGGAGAGTGTCATTAAAATATTGTTTGCCTAGAGGAAAATATTTATGGGTTCGGGTGTGGTGGGTATGTCCCGTGTGAAGTTCTGATAGCGAATGGTAACAGCTCCAGTGCCAGAAGAAAAAGTAAGGGAGACAGCCAGCAACTCTAATGCGTTGCCAGATTAATTTGAATCGTGCATGATAGGTAGCCCCACAGTTTACTTGCAATGTCTTTGTTGATAAAGTCCCAGCTGAGACCAAAGCATTCCATGACTCTGAACAAGTAAGGCCATTCAACTTGGTTGAATGCTTTCTCTGTGTCCACGGACAGCCCCACCCATTCATCATCTGTATTTTGTGAATCCCATGAAGGTGGACCAGTGAGCGCATATGATTCTGAGAGGGACACCCATGCACCAATCCCACCTGTGATGCGTGGATCAGGGAGAGCCTGTTGATGAGGATCTTTGCTAGAATATTCAAAGCCACAATCATTGAGAAAATGTGTAACGCATATGACCCACATTCAAGAGGGTCCTTCCCATCTTTAGGGAAGACCGTAATAATGGCTTCATTAGAAAGAGGGTGCAAGTTTCACAACGTGGACACGTCCTGAAAGACTCAGGGACAGATTTAAGAAAAAGTGGTGAGGTGTGGTGCTGTGCCAAAATTGACAGCGATGCGTCACTTTAGAAATGCAGAGATGCACCGTATTTAGGTGAATACGGTGCACCCCTACATTTCCCCCTTTCGTTGATGCTAAATTTGGCTGCCAACGCAGGCATCCTTGCAACATCCTGCAAGGGTGTCTGCATTGAGGGGTGTGATTGTTTATGTGCCGGAACGTGTCCCTTCCCTCACATAAACAATCACTAATGGTGCTTTGACACTTCTGTGTGTACAGCACAGTGCAGCACACACAGAAGTGCCAAAGTGTCATTTTCAATTGATTGTTTGTGTGCTGGAAGGGACACCTTCCCGCACATACACAATCATTTCTGGAAATTTGGTCTTTCTATGCATGCTACAGAAACCAGCACGCATAGAAAAAGCAAAAAACGAGGAGGAATAAAAGTATTCCTCCTCATTGCGCTCTGCTAACATCAACCCTGGGGGTGGCAGTAGATTTTGGCGCTGCCTCAGGTTTACAAAATTTCATAAATCTGAGGCAGCGTCAAAATGCAATGGGTGTTGCTGTGGCACTCCCACAGCAACACCCATTGCACGCCCCTTACACGCACAGTGCTGTGTTGGAAGGGGCTGTATTTACAAGGTGGCGTTAAGCCACAAAAAGTGTAAAGTACCTTGTAAATATGGCACAGTGCTTATTGCCACAGGAGCGTCACAAAAAGTAACACTCGTGTGGCACTAGGGGCCTATAAATACAGCCCCAGTGTGGAATTTTCACCAATTGTGGTTCACTGGGCTTATGATATTCCTAAGGAAAGCCATTTTCACCCAGCAATTTGCATGTTGGCAAGTTGGCTGTGACATCCTCAATTTCTCCATGAAAAATGAATCCCATTGTCAACAGAGCTCTCTCTCTTTATCTGGGAGACAGACGGGAGCCATGAACTTGTTCTCCGCAAGTGCAATATCATTACTGTCAAATTCATAGAGGTGTTTATATAAAGAAGCAAATGCCTCTGTGATATCAGTAGGATGTGTAAGAAGTTAACCCGTATGGTCACAAATCACTGGTATGGAGAGTTGAGTATCCTGTTGTCGGAGCTGGATGGCTAGACGATGGTAGGTTTTTTTCTCCCTTTTGATAGTGTCCCCATTTGAGTTTCATGTATGCCTTTTCTGCAGCAGAAGTAAAAAGCAAATTTTATTCCAATTTGGCAGCTTCTAGTTTGCTGTGTTTAGCAATCGTTAGGGCCTTGTTATATTCCTCCATAAGGGTGAATACCACACAATCCAAATGTGCTTGCTTGGTGGCATGGGAGCACTTAGACAACGCACTGTCTCTCACTATGAGCCTTCTCCAAGTGGCCTTCCTGGCTGCCCAGACTAGTTGTGGTGAGATGACTGAATGATCATTCTTCACTGAAGTCTCTGTCATGGGCAATTAATGTGACCTCATCTTCTGGGAGGCAGAATTTGGAGCACCATAGACCAGCTGTTGGGGATCTAATCCCCAGCATAATAGCCAGAAGTATGAAACAGTGGTCATAAAGGCCATCCACCATAATGTGAGTGAAATGAAAGGAAAATAATTGAATGGCCCATCATAAAATAGACCAGGTCTAGAGGAGGTGTTGCAGACTGTTGAGGTACAACTATAATCCTAACCAGACTGGTGGTGGAGGCGACAGGCGTCCACCAGGCCACAATCAGACAGCAAGTCTGTGAGCTGTGCCCTATCTGAGGCATTTTCTCAACCCCCGCTATCAGCCTAGTCATACCCAATTCACTCAAGAGTCTTTTCATTCTACTGAAGTAAACAGACTTGCTCCCTGTGCATAGACCGAGTGTGACTGTTCTCAACCACTCGGCCAATCCAGTCCCTGTTCAATCTGTCCACTTTGCCTGCAGGAAGGTGTAGTTTCATAAGGAATAGCACATCTTGCTTGTGATGGTTGAAGTAGGCAAAAATCATTTTGTGTTTGACAAAGCTGGACAAGCCATTATTATTCACTAACAGGTCAGCTCTGAGTCAATGAAGCAGACATTGCTAAGGGGGAATAAATGCCCTGTGTGTGCCATAAAACTAAAGGTAGTCACCTGCTCTCTAGAAGAGGATTCACTAATGAATGCCCATTCAAAGTGGTCACATAAGAAATCTACAGGAGTATGTAGAGTAGAATATTTGCAATCAGAGTGTATGGAGCAGCAAAGTATATGTGGCCCAGCTAATGTGTACAAGAATACAAAAATAACAAACAAACTATGATCTGTGAAACTAACCCTGACCCTCAGTCGCTGTGGGATGTTGTTGGCCTGCACATTGCATCAGGGTAGAAGTAATAGGTCATTAAAGCACTTGTGGGAGTAATGGAGAGGGGAGATATTGGGCTTCAATCGCACCCCCCCAGTAGATTCCAAGTCTTTAGGTACAAGAGAGAGATCCCTCTCATTCCTTCAGGGGCCACCCACCTCACTCAACCAGTGAGCAAGGATCCCTCCAACCAGTGGCCTACAACCATTTTGGAGTCTCAACTAAGCAAGATAAATTAAAACAATGCTTGCAGTTAATATGAAGTAGAACAGTTATCCAGCTAACACAGCAAACGATGTGTAACAGGATAAAGAACCAGGTTCAACATCCCATATGGGTTAAACCAGTCGAGGCCAGGATTCTCCATGTCGAGGTCTTAGACAAAGGTCGGTTTAGGCCTCCATGATGGCTGTAGGTCTGTATCCCAGGAGAACCTTGATTTATCCCTGCCTCAATCTTGGTTCAGGACTTAAATAACCCAGTTTAGACCCTCTCTGTCCAAATGGCAGTGTTGGGTGGAACAAGGCTTGCCATGGTGATGAGTGAGTTTCAGTACCTGTGGAGCTAATGCCTCTTTCCGCTGGAAGTGGGGACAAGTTGGATGAAGAAGGTATATCCATGGAGTCATCCAGAGTGTCGAAGTAGGCCAATAACAGGTCTGGGTCATTGTACTCCTTAGTACGGTCACACACTATTACTATCATCATGACTGTGTCCACAAGGCTGATCTTGATCCCTTCATTTTGCATGGATGGGTGGAGTGCAAGGGTTTTCTTTCTATTTAACCATGGTCTTGTGTGAAAAATCCACTGTGATGTGTAACATGAATCCATTGTATTGAAACGGCCCTCCAGTCTATTTAGCTGCCTATTGGATGGCCTTAATGTTCTGATGGCATAGGAGGCATGCTATGATTACCCTGCAGGCATTAGAAGAGTGTTCTGAGTTAGCTCACCGTATTTGTGCCCACTGGAACACCAGAGACTCTGCGAAGGACGAGCATATCAGGGTAGGTAGAAGAAAGCCAAGGAAGCCCAACATATCCATCACCCTCCAAGCCTGCTGGAACCTCACAAAGTCAAATATTGTCTATCCATGCTCAGTCTTCCAAATCTGTATGTGACTTTACTTTATAGCTTCTGTATATCAACCCCATCATTCCGGCCGTTGACTATATAGTGTGTCAAGTTCATCCACCCTCTTGACCGTGGAGTTGAGACACTGGTTAATTTGTGCGAGGTCTGACTGCGAGAAAGTGAATTAATAATTGGCGTAAATGGTAGTCCACCACAAGTAATAGTCTCTAACCTGTTAGGTCCATCAAAGGTTTCAATAATTTAAACTTGTGGTCAAGAACTAGTAGCTATTGCACAGAGCAGGACAACCTTTATTCATTTAGATAAATTGTGTAATGAATTTAAAAATCCTAAACCAATTAAATAGTAAAAACACAACGTAATAAGAATCCCACTCCAATTTAGAAAAATAGAGTAACATTTAATGAACCAAAACAGCAAAAATCTAGTAATGGTACATGATAAGGATTTTTCCATTATTAAGTGGAAAAAGCACCAACAAAATAAAAGTCAATGGTGTTAGACCTCAACAAAGTGCAATTTCAGGCCGACTTCAATGGAACCCAGGTCGGATACACCAAGTGGATTGGCCATGCTGAAAGTCTGTAAGTCAAAAAGTTTGAAAACATTTCTAATTCCCACATTTTTTAAAATGATTGCTACATTTCTTCTGGTGCTACACTTTTAAGGCCCACAGGACCTCAAGAGAGGCCCTCAGAGCCCATTGGTGTCAGACAGAGGTAAACAGCAGGGTACTGATCAGCTGGACACTTTAGGAAAAAGACCTCTTGCAGTTTGTTGTGTTTTTTAGCCATGTAGGAGATCAATCAACTGAAATTTTAGGTTCTCCTTGGTAAATATGGTAGTTGGTCCAGCCCTTCAAGCCTTACTCGTCCTAAATAACAGGTGCAGTCCTTCTGTTCTTCCACAGGTCCAGAAAACTTTAAGGGGAAGGCTGGGTAAGGGTCAACATTTATAGATTTTACTAGCCTCTGGGTGGGGGGAGGGCTAAGACACTCCTAGTCCCTCTCTAACAAATGGAATAAATGTTCTCAGGCCGTGGCTTAACTACTTTTTCAATACTTCCCTTTTCATTTACGTCAAACGGGACCAAAATGCATAGAATATGTTAGGAGGCAAATTTAAGATGCCACTTTATGATTTTTTCACTGTTTGTAGACACCTAGGATAGTGACTGCCCATGTGTTGAGGTTGGAGAGTTCAGTGACAGTGACAAGGGTGTCATGTATGGTGTGCCAGTAGTGTGCTAGGGTGAGACCTGACAAGAGTATGTGTTGTAGGTTGGCAGCATTGAAGTGACATCTGGGGCATGTGTGGTTTGCTGCTGGAAACATTTGATTCAGTTTCAATTGTGTAAAATAGGCTCTATAGAGTATTGTAAATTCTAGGTTTTTAAATCTTTAATTTCGAGACACCCCCTGTGGGCACTCCAGCGCTGCGTTTTATTCAGAATCATACAGTGAGCGTGCAATGTCATCCTCCCATGCTGTTCAGAGGGATGTATTACAGAATGGGAGGGGTGTTCCTCATCTACCTTGCATGATAAGTGGCGGCACATAGCCAGAAGCTGGCCACTGGCAAGGAATTATACTATAATCTTGCCTAAACTGTTCAAATTTTAATAAGTGGTAGTCTTGGAATATATTGCTGACAGTATTTATGGATTTATTGTGCCAGTGAAATAAGTCCTCAGCTGAAAAGAACCAAGGGAATCTCAGCAGGCCTCCGAGGGGACTCAAGGAAGAGTAGAGTTGGACATGATGTGTCAGTTGGAAGATCATTGTTAGGCACTTACCATGCAACAACCACAAGTGTTGCTGTTTAACAGCAGGTAGCAGGAACTACTGGAGGGTATTGAGGAATAAGGGCCTGTCCCTGGTGCTAGTTTCATATAGATTTCCACCTGTTAGCCAGTGGGACACCCAATGGACTTGGGCCACAAGGTAGTACGATTAGAAGGAACAGCCTTCTAAACTACCTCTTCCAATTGGTATTTGCAGTTTGCTTAGGGCTATCCAATGTTGCTTGTTGTCCCAGGTCAACTCTCCAAGCATCAAATCTATCTCCTTAAGAAATGCTTTAGGGTGACTCGCACATTTACAAAATAGTGCAATAATCGAAGAAGAATGATAATTTTAAATAGGGCTTTTTTGCCCGTAATGGCAAGTGGCAGACGCTTCCAGTATTTGATCTTGGACTTTGAGCTATGTTAACCCTCTTCAAGTTTCCCTCAGACAGGTCAAGCTGCAAATGTTATAGTCGGATGCTAAAATAACAAACTACTTCCCTTGCCCGGGTCAGTATAGTGCTGCCTAGCCTTACCTCCTGAGGTGATGTGCCTCGGTATAGCTGGAAAACACTCAATTTTGTCCAGGTCTCACAAGTCTGCTGGATTCTCAAAATCTTGGAGGATTTCATATATCGCTTCAGTACTTATGCTGCCATTTTAAAGGTATATTAACAGGTCATCAGCATAAAATGATACTGCAACTGTTGTTTCATTAAATAGGATTCCCCCAGTGGTCCCTCTGAATGAGGAAATGGGGTAGTAAATAAAAGTTTAATGTATGCTAAGAGACACCTACCTATTCCAAGCTTGGCCAGCACATTAAAAAGGTAGTCCCAGGCCAGCATATCAAGGGCCATATTTATACTTTTTGACGCAAAATTGCGCTAACGCAATTTTGCGTCAAAAAAATTTGCGCCGTCTAACGCCATTTGGATGCGTCAAATTTATACTTTGACGTACGGCGGCGCAACCAACAGGTGGGAGTCATTATTTCGTGACGCACACAGCGTCGGTCTGTCGTAAAGGAAACCAGCGTAAATGCGACGCACATCACTGTGGGTCGATTTACGACAGCGCAATCGTGAAAACGCCGTTTTTTTCACGCAATTGCGTCACATTTTTGCGCGAAAACTGCCCTTTCAGGAGAGGAGACCCAAAATGGATCCTAGATGCCCCAACAGACCCCAGGAGGATGAGAGCAGACCAGGAACCAGCCAGGAGGAAGCATACAGGACCCAGGACATTTTAAAAAAAAAAAGAAAGTGTCGCTTCAGTGCAGAGGAGCAGGAAATCCTGGTGAAAGAGGTGACGGAACACCAGCACCAACTTTTCATCACCTCCAAATTGCCACTCAGTAGGAGAGAGGCCATCTGGAAACAAATTGTGGACAAGATTAACAGTGTGGCTGAAGAACGCCGGACAGTCACCGAGTGTAAGAAACGCTGGCATGACTGCAAACGTAGGACCAAAGAGAAAATGGCCAGGAACAGGAAGGCAGCAATGCAGACTGGAGGGGGGAGTCCAGCACAACAGGAGGCCCTGGACCACATGGAGGAGATGGTCGCAGCCGTCATCCCGGAGGAGATCGTCACAGGGATTCAAGGACTGGACAGCGCAGACTACCACGACACTACGCACATGCAGGGTAAGTCGCATGGGGAATCATAATACAATAATGGGGACTGTAAGCAGGGGGGGGATACCTACTACACAATGCATGTAAGTCAGCACATATATGAAGTGGCATGGGGAAAGGGGCACGGCAGGGGGCATGCCCAGTACTGACCGAAGCTGGGGCACGACAAAATACAGCAACCACAACAGTCCCACGGGGACATCCTGTAATTACAACAAGAGAGCCAAGGGAAAGCAGTGACAGGTGGGAAGGACACTACCTCAAATCCACATCCAGGCACTTGTATTGCAAAATCTATTCTACATCAACTAGGTCCCTATCTGTAATGCAGTAGCAAATACAACAACTGTAACTTAACTGCAAACACAGTTGACAATAACACCTCTCATCTCTGTGCAGCTATAGTACCAAATGGCAGAAACCCCACCCTGGAACATACATACCTAAATTAGGGGGTGAGGGTGACATCTGCAATTACTCCTAGAAATAAGACAAAGGTACCAGTACACTCAAATGCCGAATGTCCATAACTGACACATACATAAGCCTAAGTAAACAGCAATAGGAGCCACACAGCACTAACGATACACACATTCTGCATACGTCAGGGTCCCTCACGTGCCTGGCTAACAAGGCTACATCACTAATGTCATACTGCTCAGACAACAACATTGAGGAGGGGACACAGGCAACTGGTCCCTGAAACACACCTGCAAAGTCGGACAAACAAATAGGACCTTCATACGATAAACAGGCCAATCCAATTCAAAACACATCACCCAACATCATCTCAAAACATCAAGAATGTTTACATCCATACCACATCCTAACATTGACATGCATAGGTAATGCCACGTTACATGTACAGATCATGCAATGTGAATAAAAAGTGTATGGGGCAGGGCCTGAGAGGCAAGTGTGCTGGCAGGGCAGTCACAACACCCACAGTCAGTCAAAGTGTAGTGTGGCAAGTGAAACGTATACTTTGCGCATTAGCCTCAGGCTGGAGGCCTTTGTGCATCTTACCCTGAATGTACATATACTCATTTGCTCACATCTAAGTGCCTCAGAGCAATTTGCACTAAATGATTCTCATTGCCCTTCCTATCAGTTAATGTAGCAAATAGTCAGTCCTAAGGTGTTGTCAATTAGTCAAATCACACTGTTTTGCCTACTTCTGCACTGGAGTTTGCCAGAACATATTCACTCTGTGCCCCAGTCAAGGATACCGTCTGGTACGTTGCTGATAGATGTGGTAGGGGTCAAGGTTTGGCATTCCTGCTTAGGGAATCTTTGTCATCACCATGACATATGTCTTTTACATTCACTCCCTTGTCCCAAGACACGCATGGGGGAGTTTCCAAACAGAAAATAACAACTAGATGCTGCCTGCCTTGCTGCTGATGCACAACCAGATCCTAGCCCATTCCTCTGATATGAGGGATGATGTCTCCCCTGTGATTCTGACAGGCAACCTCCAAACTTAACAAGCTGTGCTATACATAGAACATGCAGGGGGAGAGTAGAAACAGTTAGGCACCATGAAAGCTGTGTACTAATGTATTACTCTCCTGTGGACTATTTCAATTCTAACAGTGTGTATTGTTTGTGTAAATGGGGCTCACACCTAAATTCCTACAAGTCAGTTGTACAATGAAACTTCATATCAAACTAATACTGTCTATGTCATTTGTGTATGGGAACCTACCGGAAAAGATACAAATGTGTAGGACCTGAGTGACCACCACTTCCCTGAGAAGTTCCAAAGATGTCATGCGCTCGGATGTCTAAACATTCCTTTGATGTGGGAGACCAGAGGCACTGCTAGTTAGTCTTAGCTAAATTGAATATCTGGGTGACAGAGTTATTTTCAAGTGGGTCAAACTTAGTCCCCCACACCATTAGCTATCCTGCTGCCTAGAAAGCCAAGAATCACATGTTGGATAATGAGAGCCCACCCTACAAAATGTCCCTCCATAACAATAGTGAAACACCGAGTGAGGAGTAGGAGAAAAAAACACCTATTCCTAAATAATTACAAAGCAACACCTAGAGGCGACCTGGCAGACATGTCTGAAAGATCCATATCAAACATGTGACACACAGGTGGGCCATAGGCCTACAACAATGCCCTATGACGGACAGCAGATACCTAGACAAACACAGAGTACAATGTTAAGGCTTCCAAAGGCTTGTATCTTACTGCAAAATTGTCACAGCACAGACACACTAATTGTACCCTGTTTCATTGCAGAGGAACACAGATCTCCTGCTGATCTGCCTGTCCATGAGTTCCCTGATGACATGGATGACGACACCATCAACCTCCCACAAGAGACCATTGACATGGTCCTTGAAAGCCTCCAAACCCCACCTTCAGTCACAAGGAGAAGCACAGAAGAAGCAGCCACCACAGGAGAACCACCCGCCACCCCAATTGTAAGACCTGCCAGCTCCAACACAGCTGAGGACTCTGACGACACTGGCACCAGCTTCGAAAGAACTGTCGTTGGGGTCCAGCGGGAGCTGGCCAAGGAGGTGCGGGTGGGGATGCAAAATATGGCAGCCAGCCTTGAGGGGGTGCGTTCGTGCATGTTGTCAACTGCTGATCAGGCAGCTGCAATGCAAGCCAGAAATTTTCTCTTGGAGGACATTTCAAAAACACTGAAGGAAATTGGCACAGCTGTCATCCAGTTGACACAACAACTCAAACTGCAAGCCACTCAACGTGTGCACGAATGCAACATAGAACCCCTCAGGGCCGACCTGGCTGCCTACCATCGGGATGTGGCTGCCATTCTGAAAAACCAGCAGGCCCTCCTTGCTGCAGTACTGCCCTTCCTTACTCAACAGGGATCAGCCCCCGGGATGTCTGCCTCCATGTCTTCTAACACTGAGGTGTGTGTTGCCCCTTCACAACCAACAACAACAAGGACACACCAGGCAACACACACATCAGAAGAAGAAGACATGGAACAGATAACATTCACACGCAAGAGTACCCGGAAGCCCTAGTCCCTGCACCATGCCCTACTCTGACCAAGGTCCTACGTTTTGACACATGCCAGTCTCACTACAACTAACCTCAATGACTGTTCGGCAATCCACTGTATGACTTGTTCACCTTGCCAGTGAATGTTTCTCTCCTACCATTTGGCATTTCATGTTCCTCTGCACTGTCTGTGACATCACCCCAGCATGTCAGGAGCATCACCCACACCCCTTCTGTAGGATCACCATGTAATAATGCACCAGAAAGGAGTCAGCAAACATGGTGAATGGACATTTTGCACAACACCACTTATAAATAAATATCACTTGCACACCTATTGTGTCTCTGTGTCATTTCAAAATTCAACTGTGCAGTAGATAACTCCAAAGTGGCTGTGTGGAAACCATGTCCATTCTCTATACTACTGTCCTGATTTCATGTATACTGAATCATCTGTGCAGTGGCCAGGATTGCATCATAGCTTTACTATACTGAGGAAAATAACTGATGAAGGGACTAAGCCCACACAATCATGCTGTGTTGGACAGAATGATGCACCATCTATAGCTATTCTACACAACTAATGGTGGCTGAGAAATGTAGGCACCATGCAATACTAAAATTTGAAATTATGCTGTAGAATGAAAGGAATGATAAACAAATTACACTGCATCAATCACCCTTACGGCGTATACTTCCATGAAGGAAAGTCATGCTGAATCAGTACACACATGATGTAGGTCAGCAATGATAGCAACAAGACAAGAGTGTGAACAAATCATCATCTATAAAGCTCTCCCTGAACTTCACAATGCTGTCCGACCTATCTATTTACCTACAATAACAAGTCTGGAAGCACTCTTTGTGAAGTAGGATACATACCAACCCCAAACCTTGATGATCAATGCACACTACCAATGGTGGCTCTCCAACATGGTGGATACTTACCAAGTTAGCACACGGGTAGCTGGCATGTTAAACCTCATAAGCCTGGGGATAGGGAGCATGGAACACAAATGTCATACTTAACATTTCTGCTACACTGATGTCAAGGCCATGAAAAGGTAGCACCTAACGCATCAGGTAAAGGGTTAACAAATTTTTTATTTAAAAGTAGTAATAAAAGAGGCAACTAAGGGAAAGGTAAACCTACACTAATCTAACCTGACTACTACTAACCCACAACTGTCCCTAACTAACCTAAGCTAAACTTACTCTACACATGTAACGAAACGATCTAAACATCAACCCCTCACCCACCATTAAGAGACAAGACACATGCAGGACAACACTTACTAACCTACACACATACTATACTATCCTAAACAAACATATATTTTTTTGTATTTTTATTTTTTATATATTTATATATATATTTTTTTTTTTTTATTAAACAGGAATCCCAACATTGCCCCCCACCCACCCACCCACACAAAAATATTAGATAGAAAGTATAAGGACCCCCCACCCTCTTACCTAACACTAACTAAGCTAATTACCTATACTTATCCTATAACTAACCCCCCAAACCCAACTAACAGTATGAAAAGAGGAAAGAGGGGAGAGGGGAGGGGTAAAAGTTCAGGAGGGCAAAATAACGAAAGATTTGCCCTCTGAAGTGTGCGCCGGATGGAGCGCACCTTCTTTTTAACCTCCGCCATGTCCTCCGTCAGGTTGTCCACCTTTTGAATTAACCTGTCCAGTTTCCTAGACAATGCCTGGAAGGCTGCAGGGTCAATTGGAGGGTCACTGCTGGTCTGCGTGCCGGTGGAGGTGGAGATTGTCGCTGGAGTGGAGTGGCCACGGGACAGCCCTGCTCCCAACACACGGCTGGGTCCAGGTCTTGAGGAAAATGGCTGGTCTGTCGCTGGGTCCCCTTGGGCAGACCTGGTGGTTGTAGGTGGCACCGTTGGTGGAGCCTGTGGTGTGGCATACCACGCCCCGGAGGCCCGATCGGAATTGTATCTGCGGGCCATCCTCCGATACCCACACTGCACCTGCAGGATGTGCCTGTACCTCATTGCCCTGTGCTCAAAATGGTTGCGCTCTGCGGCACTCAGGTTTGCAGCTGTGAAGAGAAAAGGGAAATATTGAGCATTGAATTTACAGTGGGTTGAATCCCACAATGGCTCATTTGTCCATTACTAGAAATATATTGTATGCAGCAATTGTTACAACATAGTTCACGGAAATGCTCAGAGGAAGTACATGTGAATCATGCATCCCTAAGGTCATATCACACCTAGCATATCCATGTCTCTACATGATGGATGACATCACCCTAAACTACTCATCCAAATCATACCTAAGGCATTTGACATTATGGCACCAGCTCTTCCGCATACTGACTTCAGTACATATGTCATTCTATGTGATTACACTCACACTCCTCACTCAATAGCATTTTCAATTAGTTGTGTGCTAAGATTGAACCCCTGGCCCAGAATCATGTGTCCACACTAGGTGTCAGATGTAGGAATTTAGGAAAATCAACTAGCAAATTGCAAAGCAGAACGGTGTCTCTGACACCATCTGCGAGTCGCTAGGGGGTCCATAAAAACCACCTCATGAACATCAATGATGTGGGTTCCAAGTTGCCCCACCTTAGCAACATGGGCACTCACGGGGATGGTGGCCTGCTGGGACCAGCAGAACTCCATAGACGTGACTGTTTTTAAATTAAGCAAGTTATTTCTCCCCAAGTGTAGGCCGTTTACCGGAAAGAAAAATGAGCTGCAATTATTTTTAAATCACAACAATTGTACTTGGAAATTTTCACGGTAATTATTGGTCCCTTAGACCACTGGCTTTTTTGCGCAGGATTCTTTTAGTCCACTCACAAAGGCTGAAGCTTTACAATGAGGACCCCTTCCAGTCAGCAAGGTGGTTACCATCCACTTCAAGTGGATGATAACAGCTACTCACTTTGCAACCACGTACTCGGTTGCAAATGGGATTGCCTACCACTGTGATTTGCAAGTAGGTCTGGTAAAACCCTTCATTATATCAATTTTGAAAAGCATTTTACTCATATGTACATGACCACCAAAGACATTTTGGATTAGGAAACAGACGTTTGCAAATCCCACACAGATATTTATGCCATTTGCAACGTGTAGACATTTTTCTCACTCTGGCCCAAGGTACTAACTCAAGTCACAAAAGGTGTTAAGTACGTGTAACATACTGGATGCTACAGTCCTAGGTACCCTGTTTCACAGTAACATCCCAGTCTTTGTGGGTGGTGTGGGAAGAACAACCAACAATCCCATGTTCAATGCACACCCAGGAGTGTACAGAAAGTGCAACAATTATGTGCCTTCACACACAACACCTATGAAGGGCTAGCAACACGTTGTAGTCAGCCCAACCTTGTCACATCCCAGGTCCACACATGTCAAAATGTTATGACTTAGCCCAACATAACATACTATTAGTGAGGCATGTTTAACAACACACACAGGGGAGGTAGTACACCCATTCACATGATTCAACTGAACACCTAGGGCATTGCACTCAAGTCACACACACTTCGAGTTCAACTTGTGGAAGTACATGCCCATGGAAGATCCAACCTACAGTGTACACAGTCCATCCTCAACTAGGAAGAAGCACTTGTCATCAATGCCATGTGCCTAAGCTATCTGGGAGACTGTCAGTCTGATATGCAGACTCAGTTCATGGCAAGTCCCTGACCAAATCTAACATTGACCAGTCTATTCGAAATGAGTCATACCATTCCCAATTGCCGCCATAATTGAATGGGCTACAGCCCCTCAATCTGAGAGATGACTACGTATTGCTTTGCAGAAACATAATTCTAATTTGATATCACACTAAAAGAACAAAACCAATGAACGGCCAGCACATCAAATCATGAATTCTCTTGAACACACAGTAATCCATCATGCGTCATTACCAAACAATGTAAATAGCACTCAGGCGACACTCACTGTAGGTATCGGGGTCGTCAAAATGGGCCACCTCTCCCACGGTGTACGGGGCTGGTCCACCTGTAAAGCATGAAACAAAGATTATAATCAGACTGGGTGAACGGACAAAAGATTTCTGTTACAATGACACTGTGTGAAAATGACATGGTAATGATAGACTTTCACACATGCTCATCCTGCATGGATCACTTTGTATTCAACATTAACATTGGATGAGTCTCCTGCTCCAGTGTCACACCCTACTACACTCATGCAGCGGTCAGGACAGTCAGGTGTCGTCCAAGTTAATCCTCCATTAGTATGCCCCAACAATAATGTTATCCATACATCTCAGCATGTGCATCCCCGAGAGACATTCCAAAACTGGTTCCATGAGGACTGCATGACCACTCACAATTAAACAGGCTATTTGGACAGGGTCAACAGACACCAACCAGACACACATGTGACATATGTGTGAACAACATGACTAACTTCATGTGACGTGACGGCAACACACATGTATAGCATCATCATGTGTTTCCAATTTTCTGTCTAGCTATGGCGTCTGCATCTGTAGGTATGTTGTTTCTACATGACGTACTCACTGGCCATTATGACCAGTGGAGTACAAATGGAGCCGTTCACGTGTTGCTTTTCTGACACAAAGGCAACACTACATTACATGCAGCTACAGGCATCTGGTATGTGTTGCAAAAATGATCCATCGGACTGGTAGCATAGGTCTTCATACACATTCTGCAACAAATACACATTAGGACACATATGTATACCTTTGTAGCGCAGCATTTGAAACATTTTGGGACGCAGAGAGGGGGCGACTTAGCATAATACAAATAGATGTTGAATTTATAAAGCTGTCATTGCGTGTACATGTGTTGCAAGAATGGGGATTAATGTGTATAACCATGGGCCTAGGTTTTCCTGGCATTACACACACTCAGCTACTTATTTTGCAGATTCGCTAACAATCATCACATGTTCACACACCGATTTCTGTCATTCCCATGTAATTGTTTTTTACTCACCAACATGGCCACCAATCTGGAGTCCCAGGTGGTCCAGCAGGTCCTGTTCCCTGGTGATCAGATCTGCCCAGCGGTGCTTGAGTTGGTGTACATTCCTGAGACTCCCATAGACCCGGACCAGGTGATGGCGCACCTTCTCCCACCGGATTTTCCTGGCCTCCGTGTGATACCCCTGTATCACACGGCCCCCAGCTTCCAGCATTAGTGGGAGGAAATGGCTTACGAGCCATATGAACCCCCCCAATTCGTCTTCCCCCATCCTGGACAGGTGAGGCCTACCTGACATATTGAGAGGGATAAGAATGTACCAACAAAATATAAAATATAAAGGGGGAAATGGGGAAAGGTAGAGGTGTGAAAGAAAAAGGAGAAGTAGAAAAATAGCCCAACTAACCCCCCAAACTATGCTACCCACAACAGACTCCCACAGACAATACAAACTATCACAGGTATAGACAAAATAACACTAAACAGACTGAGACAATGTGATACAACAATAATAGATTGACACTAAGACAAAATACAAGGCACACAGGACACTAGAGCAGTAAAACACAGGACAACACCTTTCACACAACCACACAGTCTAGAGAAATCTGAGACTGCAAAGTGAAAGTGAAAGTTACCTCCCAGTACAGATTTTGTAAACAGGATATCCTATTACATCACTTCCTGCATAAAATGGCCGCCGTTTTTATTTTCCCGTTATGCGTCATATTTTCACGCATACACAGTTGTGCGTCAATTTTTTATGACGCATTACAGTGCACATGATGCGGAGTGAAAAAATATGAATATTAATAATTAATACTGTACATGAAATGACCAATATATTGTGCATGTAGCGTCAATTTCACCAGGCATACATCATGGGCGTCGTTTTTTTTACACGTACAGTGGTGCACATGATGCGGAGTGAAAAAATATGTTATGAATATTCATAACTAATACTGTACATGAAATGACCAACATATTGTGCATGTAGCGTCAATTTCACCACGCATACATCATGGGCGTCGTTTTTTTTACACGTACAGTGGTGCACATGATGCGGAGTGAAAAAATATGATATGAATATTAATAATTAATACTGTACATGAAATGACCAATATATTGTGCATGTAGCGTCAATTTCACCACGCATACATCATGGGCGTCGTTTTTTTTACACGTACAGTGGTGCACATGATGTGGAGTGAAAAAATATGATATGAATATTAATAATTAATACTGTACATGAAATGACCAACATATTGTGCATGTAGCGTCAATTTCACCACGCATACATCATGGGCGTCGTTTTTTTTACACGTACAGTGGTGCACATGATGCGGAGTGAAAAAATATGATATGAATATTAATAATTAATACTGTACATGAAATGACCAACATATTGTCCATGTAGCGTCAATTTCACCACGCATACATCATGGGCGTGGTTTTTTTTACACGTACAGTAGTGCACATGATGCAGAGTCAAAAATATTGTGGATGTAAATAATAATTTGAAGGTGAAATATCAAGACACTTTTGGATACATTTGTATCTGACTCTGCATTGTGTGCACTCATGTACGTGAACAAATTATGACGGCCATGCTGTATGCGTAGAATATGGTGCAAATTTATCCAAATGTCTTCATGTGTTTAGCTTTGGAAAGGTGATTTGTCATGGTCAAACGGTGCGATGTGAGACACATTTGTGTTTGTATATGACAAATGTCCGTACTTTTATGTATAGACGGCCTTCACACTGTGATGTTTGGGATACGTTAACTAATGTATTGACCATATTTGACAACATATTTGGTGTAATTGCTGATGGCTATTTTGAAATGATGTTTTTGATACCATTATGTATTCCGTCTCCAAAATGTCCCCACCTTTATGATGGGGATGCTTTTATCTGTAGTCCTAACAGGGAGTGGGAGAGTCACTTTCAGTTTTTATGGGGCTGACCATGTCCCATTATGATTTTGTGTTTCATATTTGTGTAGGACTTATGACATGGAGGCCACACATGTGCCTTATGCATGTGTTTAGTTCACAAGTACATGATTCTTGTATGTTTTGGGGGTGGTAGAGGTGGAGTTAGGCCCCCAGCACCCTAGGATTTGACCATCCAGAATAGCTACTGTATCCATGGAGTATTTTTATCATATCCTGGCAAACCTGCAGCAGCGGGCGAATGTAAGGCCATATGGTATGAATGACTGTTGACCATTCATTCATCTCATTAGCCCATTTGACGTTTGCAGAAATGATGATTTGGAGCTAAGTTGCATACCATTTTCATATGACTAAGGGGGACATTCTGACCGCGGCGGTCGGCGGTCGCCGCCCGCCAAGCGGTTCCCGCCGAAAGACCGCGGCGGTCATTCTGGCTTTCCCACTGGGCTGGCGGGCGACCGCCGAAAGTCCGCCCGCCAGCCCAGCGGGAAACACCCTTCCCACGAGGACGCCGGCTCAGAATGGAGCCGGCGGAGTGGGAAGGTGCGACGGGTGCAGTTGCACCCATCACGAATTTCAGTGTCTGCAAAGCAGACACTGAAATTCTTTGTGGGGCCTTCTTACGGGGGCCCCTGCAGTGCCCATGCCATTGGCATGGGCACTGCAGGGGCCCCCAGGGGCCCCGCGGCACCCCCTACCGCCATCCTGTTCCTGGCGGTAGACCCGCCAGGAACAGGATGGCGGTAGGGGGTGTCAGAATCCCCATGGCGGCGGAGCGCGCTCCGCCGCCATGGCGGATTCTCAAGGGCCGCGGGAAGTCGGCGGTACACCGCTGACTTCCCGTTTCTGGCCGCGGCTGAACCGCCGCGGTCAGAATGCCCATCGGTGCACCGCCAGCCTGTTGGTGGTGCTACCGCCGACCTCCGCCATGGCGGTAATTACCGCCAGGGTCAGAATGACCCCCTAAGTTTGCAAGACTCTCAGCGTTCACGATGTGATAATGCGAAGATTGTTTTGCTTGTCTGTGTCCCTTTCTGCATAAACTGGTTTAGTGTGCTGTTACAATCTTCCTGCTAGGTTCAAACTGGGACACAACTGTGATGGTCTACTTTCAAATATTAGGTTGGTTGTATGACATATGTGTACATGTGTGTGGGAATGTGGATCCAGTATGACCTGTCTGTGTGTATGTTGTCAATGTAACTTCAAGGTCTCCTCCTGAGTTAGTGGCAGCTGATGTTGTTGCAATTGTGTATTGCTCACATCATACACTTGAGAGAAGCCATTGATGACATGTTCACGTACACATGGATGGTCCCACCCTGTCTCTAAACACGTGTGATGTGACTTTCAAATGATCTCCAATTTTGGGCTGGATGAGAGACTGTTTCAGTTGTTTGGATCCGGCATGTGTAATTGTCACATTTGTACTCTTGTTGGGCTCTGTGTATGGTAATGTAACATGTCACATCCTACCCTCTGTGCATACAGTTGTGATGTTTATTTTTGGTGTGATGAATTTTAATGGCATTCTTGATCAATGAGACGACATTCATCTTCAGCTATTTCAAACTAAAGGTGGTCAGAAATGAATAGGCCAAAGCATGATGTGGTGTTTGTTATCTGTGTTTATTTACAAGTGTGGAATACAAGTGATTATAATAACTTAAGTAAAAAAATTGTTCACAAGCTGTTGGCGCCTACGCACTCCTGCTGCGGTGTTAGGTTGTTCCCCCTCCTGTTGCAGGCCAGCATCCTCCTCATCATCATCCTCAGGCATGTCTGGGTCCGGTTCAAGGAGGGGAATGTTCCTTTGTACACAAATATTGTGTAATATGGCACAAGTGAGTATGATTTTGCAGACCATCTCTGGGGAGTATAGTAGGCTTCCGCCAGTGATGTCAAGGCAGCGGAACCTTGACTTTAGGATCCCAAAGGTCCTCTCCACAATGCTGCGTGTCCTCTTGTGGGCGTCATTGTATGCCCGCTCAGCAGCAGTATTTGGGTTCCCATATGGTGTCATTAGCCAAGGCTGGATGCCATACCCCTGATCACCTGAAAGAGAAACACAGAATGGTATCAATTAGATGTAGGAGGCACTGTTGTACGTATCGTTGATGGCAGTAGTTGTGTTGTGTTGTCTGTGACTATTTTATGTACTAATGTGACAACCTATGGTTGTTGGTGGAAACTTTGGCATTGTTTTTTTTCCTTGGCTGAGCAAGTGTTTGTTGTCTAACTGTTTGTCAGCAGGATGTATTGGTTTCTCAAGTACAGTGTGCCCTCCCTTGCATTGTGACTTGTGACACAGGTGTCCGTGTGTCCTCACTGGGGGTGTGATGATAGTTCCATGCAGAGTTGAAACATGAAAGGGTATTAGAAACGTTCATATGAACATAGCCAGGCCATCCCATCCCTTAAAAGTTATGCATTGTATTAGTGTACAGGTTATTGTGAGACTTCCAATTTGCAAGGTGACATTTAGGCAACCACAGTCATGAATGTCTTCACACTAAGCTGTGGAGTAAATTCAAATGTGTGAGAGGTTCAATGGTGACTTGTGACACATGGCTAGTGATGTGAGTACCTCAGTGTGTTCCTGTCTAGGTGTTGCTATTGTGGTGTATGTGTTGTTTATCCTAGAGGGTTTCTGTGCAGTGAGTATATAAGTAGATTTTTGTCCTTACCAACAAGTAGTCCATTGCCATACCGTCCATCCTGGAAGTGTTGGTTGATGGTGGAGTGACGGAAGATGAATGCGTCATGTACACTCCCAGGATATTTAGCCACAATGTTGCTGATCAGTCCTTGGTGATCGACTATGGCCTGCACGTTGATGGAATGTGTGTGCCTCCTGTTGCGGTAGGGGTGTTCACTCGCAGCAGGTGGCACAAGGCGTACGTGTGTGCAGTCGATTGCACCAAGGACGTGCGGAAAGCCACTGATGGCGTAGAACCCCTGTTTTGTTTCCTGCTGCTTCTGCACTGTGTTAGGGAAGCAGATGTGGCGGGGTGTCAGTCCAATGATGGCATCCAGTACTTTAGGCAGGAATGCGGAGAAAGATGGTTGTGAGATTCCACCAACCAGGGCACCAGTTGTCTGAAACGAGCCACTTGCCAGCAGGTGAAGTACGGCAAGCAGCTTTGTTTCGGTTGGGATAGTGCGTGGAGTCACTAAAGTGGGGGTCAATTGCTGTTCAATATTTGTCAGCAGCTGCTGAATGGCCTGCCAGTTCAACCGGTACCTCTGGATGATGTCTCGTTCCCTGAGGCCATGCAGGGTTGTTCGTGGGCGGAATATCCTCTCCTGCCTTCTGCGCTGTCTTTGGGGTCCCTGCTGTTGTTGTTGTGGCTGCTGTTGTTGCTGCAGGGCTCTGCGTCTACGTGCACGTTGAAGAAAAAGCACCTCCATGTTTCCCTGTTGCTGCTCTGCTGCTCTGCTGCTCTGTTGTTTGTTCTGTGTGTTCTGATTAAGTACACGTGTGTTTGCCCCATTTTAACGCCTGCCCTGACCCAGGCGTTAAAATTTCACGCTATTCGTGCTTTGCGCCATTTTTTTGCGCCGCCTGCCGCGCGGGAGTGATTTTTGCCCTGCAGCATAAATACCACGCACCGCTATGTGCGTCTGTTTTTGGACGGGAACGCCTACCCTGCATGTCATTAACGCAGGGCGGGGTGCCGCTTCCAAAAACTGGCGCACATAGCGCCATTTTCCTGGTGCGCCAGATCGGGCGTCAGGGTTTAAATATGGGGCAACGTTTGCGCTGAAAGTGCGTCAAAATTTTTGCCGCACATTCGGCGCAAACGGAGTATAAATATGCCCCCAAATACCTTCTCTAAGTTGAATATCAAGCACACTGCATAAGGGAACCACGGTGATGCCTGATCCTTCACATGGAATAGTCTCCTAAGATTGTTTGCCATGATGCGTCTAGGGACAAACACGTTTGATTATGGTGGATGATGTTGGGTAGTATCTGGAGGTAGCGGTCTGCCGGTATCTTCCCCAAGTTCTGCACCCAGAATGCCTATTGGCTGATAAGAGGACAGGTGAGGCGAATCCCCACGAAGTTTGAGCAGGGATATGAGGGGAGATTCATGAATGGGTGCTAGGAATCTCCCAGTACTGAGTGCCTTGTATTTGTCAGCCAGTTTGAGGGCTAGGTAAGTGGAGAAACTATCACAGTTTTCCAGAGGGAATCTATCCATACCTGACATTTTATTTCTGGCAAGTCGTGTTTGATAGCTGATATACCAGGTATGGTTAGGTTCTCCAGGAGTTCATAAGCTGCCTCAGGCTGTGCAGTAGGGGGTAACCGATAAAGGGCTGAATAGTAGTCATAAAATGATAGCAATATGGCATATCACAAATGTGGGGGTCATTAGAGGGTACTTGTTAGAAATGGGGTTTTTGGTTGGCAGTCAGGTTACCTCCTGTCCAAGCAAAAGCCCTCACTCTAGTCAGGGTAAGTCACACACTATCCAAGATTATCCTGTGCCCACCCTCTGGTAGCTTGGCACGAGCAGTCAGGCTTAACTTAGAAGGCAATGTGTAAAGTATTTGTGCAATAAATCATACAATACCACCATATAGCACCATAAAACTACACCACACAGTGTTTAGAAAAATATATAATATTTATCAGGATAATTGTAGGTCAAAAAGAATAAAGTTGCAATGGAAAATTGTAGAAATATCACAGGGAAGTGATATAAAGTGTCTTAAGTCTTTAGAATGCAATACAGTGTCTTTCTAGCACAAAGTACCTGGTTTCTGGTGGAAAATCTCCTCAGAGGGCCACAGGAGAAGAGATGCGTGGAAAAAGGGGTGTGTGCGTCGATTTCTCCTCAGCACACACAGACTTGCGTCGGTCTTTTCCACGCGGGGAAGTCGGGCGTCGTTTTCCGGCGCGCAGACAGTCTCTTTTTGTGGATCGCGGGGATTACCAGATGTCCCGGGTCTGTGCGTGGATTCTCCTGCTTGTTTCCCGGCTGCGCGTCGTTCTGCGGGTCTGCGCGTCGAAGTTTCGATCTCACGGTAGGCGTCGCGTCGATTTCTCCTGGAAAGTCGAGCGGCTTTGTCCTTGCGAGGTTGTGCGTCGAAGTCTCGATCGTCCCGAGGGCGTCGCGTCGATCAGCGTCGGTGTGCGGCGTTTCTCTCGCCGCGAAACAAGCTGTGCGTCGAAATTTTCAGCGCACGGAGCGTCCAAGTGAAAGGAAGAAGTCTTTTTGGTCCTGAGACTTCAAGGAACAGGAGGCAAGCTCTATCCAAGCCCTTGGAGAGCACTTTCACAGCCAGACAAGAGTTCAGCAAGGCAGCAGGGCAACAGCAAGACAGCAGTCCTTTGTAGAAAGCAGACAGGTGAGTCCTTTGAGCAGCCAGGCAGTTCTTCTTGGCAGGATGTAGTTTCTGGTTCCGGTTTCTTCTCCAGCAAGTGTCTGATGAGGTAGGGCAGAGGCCCTGTTTTATACCCAAATGTGCCTTTGAAGTGGGGGAGACTTCAAAGAGAGGCTAAGAAGTGCACCAGGTCCCCTTTCAGTTCAATCCTGTCTGCCAGGGTCCCAGTAGGGGGTGTGGCAGTCCTTTGTGTGAGGGCAGGCCCTCCACCCTCCCAGCCCAGGAAGACCCATTCAAAATGCAGATGTATGCAAGTGAGGCTGAGTACCCTGTGTTTGGGGTGTGTCTGAGTGAATGCACAAGGAGCTGTCAACTAAACCTAGCCAGACGTGGATTGTAAGGCACAGAAGGATTTAAGTGCAAAGAAATGCTCACTTTCTAAAAGTGGCATTTCTAGAATAGTAATATTAAATCCGACTTCACCAGTCAGTAGGATTTTGTATTACCATTCTGGCCATACTAAATATGACCTCCCTGCTCCTTTCAGATCAGCAGCTGCCACTTCAACAGTGTATGAGGGCAGCCCCAATGTTAGCCTATGAAGGGAGCAGGTCTCCCAGTAGTGCAAAAACGAATTTAGGAGTTTTACACTACCAGGACATATAACTACACAGGTACATGTCCTGCCTTTTACCTACACAGCACCCTGCTCTAGGGGATACCCAGGGCACACATTAAGGGTGACTTATATGCAGAAAAAGGGGAGTTCTAGGCTTGGCAAGTACTTTTAAATGCCAAGTCGAGGTGGCAGTGAAACTGCACACCCAGGCCTAGCAATGGTAGGCCTGAGACAAGGAAAAGGGGCTACTTAAGTGGGTGGCACAATCCGTGCTGCAGGTCCACTAGTAGCATTTAATCTATATGCCCTAGGCACCTGGAGTGCACATGACTGGGGACTTATAAGTAGATTAAATAGTTCAATCAGGTATGATCCAAAGTTACCATGTTTACAGAGAGAGAGCATATACACTTTATCACTGGTTAGCAGTGGTAAAGTGCGCAGAGTCTAAAAACCAGCAAAACAGTATCCAAAACGAGGAGGGAGGCAGGCAAAAAGTTAGGGGTGACTACCCTAAGGCTGTCAGGTCTAACATGTGTCCCCCCCAGCTGAAAGTGGGGAGAGCTACCCGACCTCCTGGGAGCTCTCATCGCTAAGGCGGAAGTACCTGGAGAGACCATCAGCATTGGCGTGGTCAACCCCTGGGCGATGTTCCACCGTAAAGTCCATCCCCTGTAGGGAAATGGACCACCTCAGAAGTTTTGGATTCTCACCCCTCATCTGCATGAGCCATCTGAGGGGTCTGTGGTCTGTCTGAACTAGGAAGTGAGTCCCAAACAGGTAGGGCCTCAGCTTCTTCAGGGCCCAGACCACAGCAAAAGCTTCTCTTTCAATAGCACTCCACCTCTGTTCCCGTGGTAATAGCCTTCTGCTAATAAAGACTACCGGTTGATCTTGGCCCTCCTCATTTAGCTGTGCTAGGACTGCCCCTATGCCATGCTCTGAAGCGTCTGTCTGCACGATAAATTCCTGGGAGTAGTCAGGGGCCTTGAGCACGGGGGCCGTGCACATGGCTTCCTTTAGGGAGTCAAAGGCTTTCTGACAAGCCTCTGTCCAATTCACCAACCTAGGTTGCTTCTTGGACGTGAGTTCTGTCAAGGGGGACACAATGGTACCATAGCCCTTGACAAACCTGCGGTAGTATCCGGTGAGGCCTAAAAAGGCTCTCACCTCAGTCTGGGTTCGAGGTGGTTGCCAGGCCTTGATAGTTTCGATCTTGGCCTGGAGTGGCTGCACCTTGCCACCACCTACTAGGTGTCCCAAGTACACCACGGAACCCTGCCCAATCTGGCACTTACTAGCCTTGATGGTCAGGCCTGCCTGTTGCAGGGCCTGAAGCACCTCCTTGAGGTGGAGCAGGTGTTCCTCCCAGCTGGAACTGTAGACAGCTATGTCATCCAGGTAGGCTGCACAGAAGGCATCCTTGCCAGCCAGGACCCCGTTAACCAACCGTTGGAAGGTAGCGGGGGCATTTTTTAATCCAAACGGCATCACTCGGAACTGGTAATGGCCGTCAGGGGTGGAAAAGGCGGACCTTTCCTTAGCCCCCTCAGTCAGGGCGATCTGCCAGTACCCTGAAGTAAGATCAAACGTACTCAGGAACTTGGCAGCGCCTAGCCTGTCCACGAGCTCATCAGCTCGGGGGATGGGGTGAGCATCAGTCCGGGTGACTGAGTTGAGACCCCGGTAGTCCACACAGAACCGGAGCTCTGGCTTCGCACCTGGGGCAGTAGCCTTAGGGACCAATACCACTGGGCTGGCCCAGGGACTACTGGATTTCTCAATGACCCCTAGAGTCAACATCTTGGAGACCTCCTCCTTGATGCTGGTCTTCACCTTATCCGACAACCTGTAAATTTTGTTTTTCACAGGGAGACTGTCACCGGTGTCAATATCATGAACACAGAGGTGGGTCAGCCCAGGAGTAAGGGAGAACAGGGGGGAGAACTGCTCCAACAGCTCATAACAGTCTCCTTTCTGATTTAGAGTCAGGGTGCCAGACAGAATGACCCCGCTTACTGACCCATCACCTTCTTGGGCAGAGAGGAGGTCGGGGAGAGGTTCACTCTCCTCTTCCGTTCCTTCATCTGTGACCAGAAGCATGTTGATCTCCGACCTCTCACAATGAGCTTTTAGTCGGTTCACATGGAGCACCCTTAGGGGATTCCTAGGGGTTTTGAGGTCCACTAGGTAAGTGGCCTCCCCTTTCCGTTCCTTTATTTCAAATGGGCCAGACCAGCGGTCCTGGAGAGCTCTGGGCTCTACTGGCTCCATTACCCACACTTTGTCTCCAGGTTGAAACTCTACCAGGGTGGCCTTCTGGTCATACCATTGTTTCATCACCTCTTGACTGGCCTCAAGGTTATCTTGGGCTTCTTTCCAGAAGCGGGTCATCTGGTTGCGGAGGGCCAACATATAGCTGACCACATCCTGAGGGGGTGCCTTTGGAGCTTTCTCCAATCCCTCCTGGACAATGCTTAAGGGTCCCCTGACAGGGTACCCATAGAGAAGTTCAAAGGGACTGAACCCTACCCCTCTCTGGGGGACCTCTCTGTAAGCAAAGAGAAGGCATGGTAAGAGGACGTCCCACTTACGCCTCATGGCCTCAGGAAGGCCACCAATCATGCCTTTCAGGGTCTTGTTGAATCTCTCCACAAGACCGTTCGTCTGGGGGTGATAGGGTGTGGTGAACTTGTAAGTTACACCACACGCATCCCACAGCGACTTCATGTATGCGGACATGAAGTTAGTGCCTCTGTCAGACACTATTTCCTTGGGGAACCCCACACGGGTAAATATCCCCATCAGGGTTCTGGCCACCACCGGTGCAGTTACTGTCCTTAGAGGGATTGCCTCTGGGTAACGGGTGGCATGGTCCACCAAAACCAGGATGAACCTGTTGCCTAAGGCAGTTTTGGGGTCCAAGGGGCCAACAATGTCGATGCCCACCCTTTCAAAGGGGGTGCCAACGACAGGAAGTGGAATCAGGGGGGTTTTAACCCTTTTTCCTGCTTTACCACTGGCCTGGCAGGTAGGACAGGATCTGCAGAACTTGTCTGAGTGTGTCCTCATTTTGGGCCAATAAAAGTGGGTGACAAGCCTGTTAAAGGTCTTGCCCTGCCCCAAATGTCCTGCCAGGGGAATGTCGTGAGCCAGACCCAGTAGGAAGGTTCGGTAACATTGGGGGACCACCAGCACACGTGCTGCCCCAAAGCCCGGAACCTTAGGCTCACTGTAAAGGAGATCATTCTCCCAATATAGGTGGTGATCGCCAGAGGCGTCGCCGGCTGCCTGGTTTGAGGCTTGTTTCCTCAAACCTTCTAGAGTGGGACATTCTTTCTGCGCCTTGCAGAAGTCCTCCCTGGTGGGTCCACCCTCAACTTGCCAACCAGCAAGCTCAGGTAAGTCACCTAGGGCGGCGATGTCTTCCCCAGTTGGCTCGGAAGCCTCCTCCTCAGGAGCCCCGTCAGCCACTGTGGGAACAGCGGGGGCCGGTTTCCCGCACCCCTGGTCCCTCCTCCTGGCAGCTCTCTGGGCCATCGTTCCAGGCTCCAGATGCCCTTGACTTCCCTCTCGGTCAGCCATGGACCGTGTGGTCATGCAGACCCACTCAGGTAACCCTAACATCTCCAGGTGAGACCTGAGCTCCACTTCTTTCCAAGCAGTGTGCTCAAGGTCATTGCCTAACAGACAATCTACAGGCATGGCAGGACTCACAGCTACTTTCAGAGTACCAGAGACCCCCCCCACTCAAAGGGAACCAGAGCCACCGGTAGGTGACTCTCGCGATTGTCAGCTACTCTGACCTGGTGGAATGTATTAGGCATTATCTGCTCTGCTGACACCAGCTGACTCTTGATAGTAGTCATACTGGCTCCTGTGTCACGCAGAGCCTCCACCCTCTGCCCATCAATGGTGACCCACTGCCGGTACTTGGAAGTATTTCTAGGCATGTGGGCCTTGGGCACCATTTCTCCTTCTCCCAGGGACACTAGGGAAATCTCTACCTGTTCCCCAAAGCTAGTTGGGTCCATCTCCCCCCCGAGTGCTACACTAGTCAACCCAGGTGCCTGTCCGGTAGTGGACGGTGCCCTCTTGGGGCACTGAGGATCGCCTTTGTAGTGACCATATTGGTAACATTCCATGCATTTGGGGCTAGATTTTCCTGACTTGTCAAATGTCCCTGGCTTTCTTCCAAATTTGGAAAAGGAAGGGTTGCCACCCCCTCCCTGGGAATTCTTTTGGGGGCCTTTAGAGAGTTCCTTATCTGTAAGTTTATCTCCCCCCTCTTTCTTCTGTTGGGAACCCTGACCACCTTTGTGGGAGTCCCCCCCAGGTACCTTTTTGGACACTCTGGTGCTAACCCAGAGGTCCGCCTCCTCAGCAAGCTTCCTGGGATCAGTCAGCTTACTATCCACTAGGTGCTGGCGCAAATCTGTATAAGTAACATTAAGCATATGCTCTCTCAGGATCAAATCATATAAACTTTTATAATCTGCTACTTTGTTGCCCCGCACCCATCCATTCAGTGCCTTACTAGAGAAATCAAAGAAATCTACCCATGTTTGTGTGGTTTGTTTGGTGCTGTCCCTGAACCTCTGACGGTATCCCTCAGGGGTCAGCCCAAACTTGGCAAGTAAAGTGGCTTTCTGGAGTGGGTATGTGTTTTGATCCGGTGGATCCAATGTGAGAAGTGTGTCCCTCCCCAATGGCGGCACATAACCCCACATAGCTACCCCCCATTGCCCTTCAGGAACCTCATGAGCCCTTAGTGCAACTTCATAAGCAGCTAACCATTTATCTATGTCATCTCCCACCACAAAACTGGGCACCACATTTTTGGGTATACGAACCTTCTTTTCTCCAGCAGGTCCTGTCTGTATGCTGCCACCATTATTGCTGGATTCAGACTGTCTTGCCTTGATCTCCAGCTCCTTGAGACTCAGTTCATGAGCCAACAATAGTTTCTTTTCAGCCAAAGCTCTTTCAGCTTCCACTTGTTTGGCTGCTCTTTCAGCTTCTGCTTGTTTGGCTGCCCTTTCAGCTTCTGCTTGAATCTGTTTGGCTGTCCTTTCAGCTTCAATCTGTTTGGCTGCTCTTTCAGCCTCAGCTTGTTTGGCTTCTCTTTCTGCCCTCCTCTCCTCCTGTTGCGCCTCAATTTTCAGTTTTGCCATTTGCAATTGGAACTCCCTTTCCTCTCTCCTTTCCTCTGCGGTCAGGCTTTGCATGGAGACACTGCTCCCTGGTCTGGAAGGGTGCACAATTGCAGTGGTAACACCATCCATAGATAGTGAAAATCCTTCTGAGGGGCCATTTTCTGGCTCCCCTTCCTCATCATCCTCTAAATGGGCTTCTGCCCAGGCCCTCAGTGCCACTTGAAAGTCCTCCTTTCTGGAGGCCCCTTGGGTGGGTACCCTCAATGCCCTGCAGAATCCTCTTAGTTGTTTGACCGTGTATGTATCCAACTGGACTAGGTCAAAGTCCCCTGTCTGAGACCCAGTCAGAGACATGTTGAGTGAGGATTTAGTTTTTGAAAATTGTCAGGAAAAACGGATTTTCAAAAAGAGATAAAAACCAAGTTGACCTTCAACTGTGGGTAGGTAGTGAGATACTTAGCTACTGTATGTCACTGCACAAATACAAGTCCTATCCTCACCGCTGATCACCAATGTTAGAAATGGGGTTTTTGGTTGGCAGTCAGGTTACCTCCTGTCCAAGCAAAAGCCCTCACTCTAGTCAGGGTAAGTCACACACTATCCAAGATTATCCTGTGCCCACCCTCTGGTAGCTTGGCACGAGCAGTCAGGCTTAACTTAGAAGGCAATGTGTAAAGTATTTGTGCAATAAATCATACAATACCACCATATAGCACCATAAAACTACACCACACAGTGTTTAGAAAAATATATAATATTTATCAGGATAATTGTAGGTCAAAAAGAATAAAGTTGCAATGGAAAATTGTAGAAATATCACAGGGAAGTGATATAAAGTGTCTTAAGTCTTTAGAATGCAATACAGTGTCTTTCTAGCACAAAGTACCTGGTTTCTGGTGGAAAATCTCCTCAGAGGGCCACAGGAGAAGAGATGCGTGGAAAAAGGGGTGTGTGCGTCGATTTCTCCTCAGCACACACAGACTTGCGTCGGTCTTTTCCACGCGGGGAAGTCGGGCGTCGTTTTCCGGCGCGCAGACAGTCTCTTTTTGTGGATCGCGGGGATTACCAGATGTCCCGGGTCTGTGCGTGGATTCTCCTGCTTGTTTCCCGGCTGCGCGTCGTTCTGCGGGGCTGCGTGTCGAAGTTTCGATCTCACGGTAGGCGTCGCGTCGATTTCTCCTGGAAAGTCGAGCGGCTTTGTCCTTGCGAGGTTGTGCGTCGAAGTCTCGATCGTCCCGAGGGCGTCGCGTCGATCAGCGTCGGTGTGCGGCGTTTCTCTCGCCGCGAAACAAGCTGTGCGTCGAAATTTTCGGCGCACGGAGCGTCCAAGTGAAAGGAAGAAGTCTTTTTGGTCCTGAGACTTAAAGGAACAGGAGGCAAGCTCTATCCAAGCCCTTGGAGAGCACTTTCACAGCCAGACAAGAGTTCAGCAAGGCAGCAGGGCAACAGCAAGACAGCAGTCCTTTGTAGAAAGCAGACAGGTGAGTCCTTTGAGCAGCCAGGCAGTTCTTCTTGGCAGGATGTAGTTTCTGGTTCCGGTTTCTTCTCCAGCAAGTGTCTGATGAGGTAGGGCAGAGGCCCTGTTTTATACCCAAATGTGCCTTTGAAGTGGGGGAGACTTCAAAGAGAGGCTAAGAAGTGCACCAGGTCCCCTTTCAGTTCAATCCTGTCTGCCAGGGTCCCAGTAGGGGGTGTGGCAGTCCTTTGTGTGAGGGCAGGCCCTCCACCCTCCCAGCCCAGGAAGACCCATTCAAAATGCAGATGTATGCAAGTGAGGCTGAGTACCCTGTGTTTGGGGTGTGTCTGAGTGAATGCACAAGGAGCTGTCAACTAAACCTAGCCAGACGTGGATTGTAAGGCACAGAAGGATTTAAGTGCAAAGAAATGCTCACTTTCTAAAAGTGGCATTTCTAGAATAGTAATATTAAATCCGACTTCACCAGTCAGTAGGATTTTGTATTACCATTCTGGCCATACTAAATATGACCTCCCTGCTCCTTTCAGATCAGCAGCTGCCACTTCAACAGTGTATGAGGGCAGCCCCAATGTTAGCCTATGAAGGGAGCAGGTCTCCCAGTAGTGCAAAAACGAATTTAGGAGTTTTACACTACCAGGACATATAACTACACAGGTACATGTCCTGCCTTTTACCTACACAGCACCCTGCTCTAGGGGATACCCAGGGCACACATTAAGGGTGACTTATATGCAGAAAAAGGGGAGTTCTAGGCTTGGCAAGTACTTTTAAATGCCAAGTCGAGGTGGCAGTGAAACTGCACACCCAGGCCTAGCAATGGTAGGCCTGAGACAAGGAAAAGGGGCTACTTAAGTGGGTGGCACAATCCGTGCTGCAGGTCCACTAGTAGCATTTAATCTATATGCCCTAGGCACCTGGAGTGCACATGACTGGGGACTTATAAGTAGATTAAATAGTTCAATCAGGTATGATCCAAAGTTACCATGTTTACAGAGAGAGAGCATATACACTTTATCACTGGTTAGCAGTGGTAAAGTGCGCAGAGTCTAAAAACCAGCAAAACAGTATCCAAAACGAGGAGGGAGGCAGGCAAAAAGTTAGGGGTGACTACCCTAAGGCTGTCAGGTCTAACAGTACTATTTTGGTGATGGATGATTCACTGGTCTCCTGATGCTCCCACCATTCCTGGAAACGGCCTGGTTTATCCTGAGTCAAGTGTATTCAAGCTGTTTAGGCTGTGAATCTGAAGCATTGCAAGCACCCCATTAGGATTACATGGCTATCTTTGCCTCTCGTTCGAGCTAAGCACTTGGTAGCATTGTGGGGAGCTGCTGCTCAAGGTCTGCCAGAGTTGCCTTGGCCTCCATAAGGAACCTGTCTAATGTCTTACATAGTCCTAGTTTGTTTTTTAATACATATGCTCCGGTTGACTACCTTAAATGTGTCACATTTGACTGCCCATGTAGTAGCTGTGGCATGGTTCACAGCAACAATTAGCCTATATGTGAAAGTTGGAAGTCTTAGAAAACTGGGTCGCATTAGATATTTTGTGGTAGATGACAGGTGGGAGTTGGTGAGGGGTTGTGCCTCACTATGTCTGCTTCGTGATCGGAGATGGAGCGACTGAGGTAGTCAGAGTGTTTGAACCAGGGCAGTATGTAGATAGTGCATAGAAAATGATCAAGGCAAAAGTATAAACTGTGGTGAGCCACATAGTGAGAGCATAGTTTGGATTGTGTGTTCTCCAGCTGTCAGGCAGAGACCAGTGTGAGGCTCAGTGGGCAAATTGTGCTGTGTGGAGGTGTGCGGGTGCTTGGGGGAGCGGCAGGTGTGACCTGTTTAGAAGGATATCAAGGATACTATTACAGTGTACACCCAGTACTCACAGAGTGACTACCCGTTGGGTCAGGACCCCCAACAGCAAGGTCTTGAAGCTGGAGTGGTCCAAATTAGGAGCACAGATACACCCCAGACGCACATAGGGGCCATCTATGTGACACTGTATGAGGATATATCTATCTTAGTTGTCGATTGTCATGTTGAGTGTCTTAAAGGGTGTGCCAGGTCTGGACCAGATCCGTGCACCTCATATACATGCAGATTGTGTTGTGTTTTATATGGTGCCTCTCCAGTGCTTTCGCAGCCATTGTAGCTCCCTGCAGGTGAGGTGCGTTTCCTGAATGAACCCTATATGTGCATTTTGCCCTTTAATGTAGGAGTAGACAGAGTAACAGTAGCACGCAGTGTACATGTCCCTGATTTTAAGATTTAAAAATCTAGGGCCAAATGAACAAAGCTTTTTGCTGTTCGCAAATGGCCTGATTCACAGAATCTGGCCATTTGCGACCAGAAAAAAACATTTTTGAATGAACAAATCCTTATTTTGCAAATCGGTAATCCATCACCTAATCGCAAAATGGGTAGCAATTCAATAGTAGGAAGGGGTGTACCTAGGGTGACCCTTCGTAATAGCGAGTCACACTGGTATGTAGAAATGTTTTGTGACCAGGAATTGCAGTGCAAAACATTTGCAGTTACCACCAACTTCAAGTTGGTGGTAAGCCATTCGCAAATGGGAAGGAGACCCCAAGGAGCCCCTTCCCCTTTGCAAATGGGGGTGGAAACATTTTTTAAGGGCAGGCAGTGCTCCCACGGACCTCTGCCTACTCTTAAAAAATGAAAAGAAAACTTTTCATTTTTCTTTTTGTAATGCATCCCATTTTCCTTTAAGGAAAATGGGCTGTATTACAAAACAAAATAACCCCAGCAGGCCACCATCACTGTGATTGTAGGCATTCACAATGGGTCGCAAATTGTATGTCTGCCACCTTACCCCACCCATCCTATGTATCTGGGCAAAAATCTTGTGATGCTCGTGCTGCAAGGGAAGAAACTGCATTAACGCATATGCAAACTGGGACAATTTCAAGAGACTGCAGCAAACAGCTGCACACCCAAACAGTACCCAGGAATCATTCAGTAGATTGGGGGGTTGTGCTGAACAGTGACCTAGAGGAGTGGTAAGGTTTCAGGCAGATAGTAGGAAATCCATGCTCATGGTAGTTCTAACTCTAAGTGAATGATAGGTAAGCTATGGCAACATCACAAAACAAAATAAAATGATGGACAGAGTGGTAAAACGTTTCAAACACTCACCGCCAGTCACAGATCTGGGTTTAATCCATTGTTATTTTGCTTGCAATGCCACCCCAGTTTGGACCAGCCATATGCAAATCAGTGGTGCAGCGAGCAAGGGACCCACATCTGGCCATACCCTTCCCACTTAGGGTGACTTTAACAACATGCACTCCATCCAACATCCTTTTGTATAAGCTATGCCAAAGCATGCTGCTGATCAAGTGTCTTGCATGGCCCCAGGGGCAGTGAAAGTGCAACAATAATTGCATCTAGTTCAATGCTCATTGTAGTCAGGTGTCAGTATCTATATCTGTTCAGAGTGGGCAGGGAGGGAGTCAGGGCATGTAATTTGCTGTCTGCAGTGTGATGCATGAGAAAGGAGCTGACTCCAAGTGGTGAGAGTGACCAGAGGCATCCTCACCTACAGTAGAATTTGTTTCAGAGTCTGTGCTTTGGCTTTAGCTAGCTGCCACTCTTTTTGAAGCTCCTGTTGGGAGGGTACTGCTGGTACCCGAGAGAACTTGTGATACTGCAGCTGCTGCCACATTTCAGCTTATTGTGTTGCGTGCCACCTTTGTCATGGGGGGATAGGTACCACTGTTCAGTGTGGTGCTCAATCCAGTCCTAGTCTTATGAGGGCTCTGTGAAGAAATATGAGCATTGGTTGTGGATGGTCTGCAACTTCACCAGGTATAGCAGCAGGTATTGAAGGTGGAGGACCCTGAGCTGATGCTTTCATGCCAAGGAAGGAGGATCTCTGCCACTGCACTCTCACTATATAATCTGGGAACATTGAGATCTTACAGGTCTCTAATTGTAGTGGGACTGCTTGTTGTGCCACTTGCAGGACAGCATCTCTGTCTTTAAAGTGAAATAGCCGAATAGGCGAAGAAAGAAGTCTGGTGGCAGATTGTGAGTGGGCACCGGAGGGGAAAGATCACACTCAGTCCTCCTAAAAGGTTATTATCATGCAGGAGCCTTCAGATCCCTGAAGTAGCCCCACCACTCTTATGTTGTTTAGACACACTCACTCCTCTCCATCTTCCACTCAATCCTCAAGTCATTTCACCCTTTCAACTTGGTCATGGGTGCATTTCTCCTGTTCTTGCTGGTGTTTCATGTTTTCTAATGAATGTTCTGCCTTGATTACTCTAGAGTCTAGCTTCTCTTGGTCATAGCGGAGTAGGCCAAACTCTATGTGCAGACCCTCAATCTTGGGGTCCAATTTATGAGCTGGCTTGCATCACTCTTGCACCATGCAATATAGTCCAAGTGCGATGCAAACCTTAAGTCAGATTTATGAATCCACAAAAGGATTCTGTCGTAGTTTGACTCTTGCTCTAGGCAAGACTGCTGGTTTAAGGATGACAATACCTATGTTTGTAGACGTATGCCACTCCTAAAAGAAGTCACAAGTGTCGTCCCAACCCTCCCAGCTCACAAGCAGCACCTCGCCAAAAACCCCAAAGAGTAAAAGGTGATTTGTGGCCTTGAGTGGCTCTATAAATCTGGAGTAAGGCTGAAAATTGATGTGTTGCCTTACTCTGCCCTGAGAATGAATTCCATGGGTATTGCATGGGTGTTCCTATGGAACTCCCATGGTTTTTTAGGCATTCCCGGATTTACCAGAACTAGTAAACCTAGGAATGCACCAAAAAGATATGCCTTCCCAGGTGAGGTTAAGTGCTTATGGAACCACCATGGACGTGAGCACAAAGTGTGTCCGGGCCTCCGCTTGGTCCTGAAGCACACAAGCTGAAGGTGTGAGGAAGACAGAGGATGTATTGAACCAGAGATTGGTGGTCTTGAACTTCCTGGTCCGCTAGTCCTTGGTGGGAGTGTCTGACCTTGTGGTGGCAGGACTCATTGCTGTGTGGTGTAGGGCATGGTTTGGGCCAGTCTCCACTGTGACCCAGGCCCATGCCCAGGCTCCCAGGTTCTGTGAATGAGGGGGGCATGAAATTAGGCTGCAGGCATTTCCTTTCTGCCTTACCCCAGTCTTTGGTTCTGCTGCAATGCAGCCAGGTAAGCCATGGTAGGACTCGCCCATATTCATCACAGTCTTGATGTGAGTCAGGCAGCCCATCGAGCAGCAGGCCCATGCCATCCCAGGTCCTCCAGGCTGGAAGTCAAGTGGGTCCCTGGAAGGACTGCAGTGAGCAGAAGCCTGCCCTGTCCCTGTCCACATCCCCAGGCTGCACCCCGGCTCTTCTAGCTGGTGGGCTGTAGGGACTCTTCACTGCCTGGTGCTGCTTCAAGACTGTTGGCTGCTCTCCAAATTCATTGTTCACCACACAATGTTTTTTTCACCTCGTTACTGGGTAGTTGTCGTGATGGGGAATGCATCAGGTACACAGGCCAGGATCTCCATGGAGATTTGAGTTTTAACCGTCGAGGCCCGGTGAGGAGGAGTGAGGTATTAGGAGCCTGTTATAGCTACATCTGTGTCAGTCTAGGAGCATTAAAACGTCTCAACCAAGACAGGCCTCTCAGTCCTGTGTTTCAGAACAGTGTCAGAGCAGTCTTTGTTTTGGCCGGGCCCACTATCCCGGCCTCCCAGCCCGTCCATAGATGGTCCCTGAGTGTTCTGCAGCATTTGGGTTTGTAGAAGTCAAGCCTCCCTCTGGACCCTTGGTTGCCTCCTGAGGCTGCCACCTCCAAGGCCCCACCACCACCTCAGACTCAGGGGCCCCCAGGCACAGATTCTGCTCTCTGACATCAGGATCTCTTTCCACGACTGCCCACTTCTGGGTTGGTCAGGATTTACTCTGCAGGTGTAACGGGGGTCCCTCACCCCTTTTCTCATGCTCCACTGGCTGGGAATCAGTGATGGGCCTTGTGGGTGCTGCATTCAAGTATGAGGCCCAGGACGCGCTCGGGTCACAGGACTGTGTTTTTGGCAGCTTTGTGCTGTCTGTTGATGTTTTTGAGGGCGTGTGCTAGTTACTGCTCGAGTCCTCTGCAAATGGTGAGGGAAGAGCTGTGTTTGTAAAGGGTTAGAGCACATTCAACCTTGCTGTGTTCTGGAGCTCTGCTAACAGTGATCCGCCATCTTTAGTGGTCAAGCCATGCCCCCCTCAGTGCTGCACTTGTCTGTTACTGTTCCTGGCAGTAAAAGAGGACAGGCAACAATCTTCAAGGGCAGCTGACAGATGCAACATGCGCTTTCTGGTGGCGAGGCTGATGACTGGGACCAGGGCTGGTCTTTCACATTGTAATCGGCTGCTTCAACTGGACAAACCCGTACCTGCCTTAGGACTCCAGAATTGTTGCAGCATCCCTAGATGCAATGCATCCAAGCTTTTAGGACACAAACAATTCATTCCTTGACCTGCACCTCCCTCTAAGCCTCCACACAACTTTGAGACTTTGCATTTGTAAATGTTGTGTCTGCTTTTGCCCAATACTCAAGTACCTCATTAGTTTTGTTATGTGCAATAAAGTACTGATTACAGTAGAAACTCTTATAATGTATGGGATTTTGCAATCCCTCCATAAAAACCTATGTCCCTTTTCTATATAATAGGTGACTTGTTGTCTATGCAGTAGCCTATTCTCAAGCAATAATGTAGCCACTCAACTCAAATAACCACTACACTTGAGTTCTGTAATATAAGACAAAACTACCCCCTTCCACACTTCGGCCTAGTTCCTCTATTTGATCATGGAACAGCTCAGTAACTTGCAAAACTTTATTATCTATGACAGCTATTTAATCCCATATATATTAAACTGTTAAAAACTCAGTTATCCAGAAACGTAAATTTTGACACTCTTTTCCATCACATTTTAAACAAATATGCAGTACCACACTGGTACTATAAAACCAAACCTGTAATACAGCAAGAGAATTGCAACCCAGTCACTGATGGCTCCTGCTATTTTCCCTTCTTATAGATGCTCTTATGCATCATGCTTCCCTAACTTGCTGTTCATTCTTTATAAATATTCACAAAACAAGCACCAAAAAACGAATCACTCGTGCCCTCTCAATATGCAAGACAAAGAGCTTTGTCCAGAATTCATCCTTGAGTTAAAGAACAAAATTTGCTGCCAAGTATCTTGGTGGAGGAAAACAGGATTCAGGTTTCCTGGCAGGCCTCTTGAGGGCTTACTGAGTGGACAAGGTTGTGATGGATTCTCTCCTCCTCTTCTTCACCCCAATGGAGGTTTTACTCCTCAATGCATATTCATTCACTATTTATGAACTTTAGTAGGTATTTTCTTGGAATCTAATGAGTTAATATGCGCTCTCCCTTATCATGAGTAGTGTAATAGTTCTTTGGAGTTGCGCTGTTCCTTCTGAAGCAAAGGCATAGCTCTCATTAAGTGTAGGCACATTTTTATGAAGGTACAATGGTGTGATGGCCTAACTACTCCCTATTTATGGCTCGCTTTTACTACCAAACTGAGGCTGGTAGATGGACCCTGTTAGACTTTTCATCCTTGGTGTGGTCTCCCTTAACTTTTTGCCTCTGTTCCCCAGGTTGTTGATGTGTGCTGGACTCTGATTTTATTGTTTTTGTTACTCTGGGCACTTTACCACTGCTAACCAGTGCTAAAGTGCAAGTGCTCCTATTTAAAATGTGTATGTAATTGGTTCTCCATGATTGGCATATTTGTTTTACTGTTAAGTCCCTAGTAAAGTGCACTAGAGGTGCCCAGGGCCTGTAAATCAAATGCTACTAGTGGGCCTGCAGCACTGGTTGTGCCACCCACATAAGTAGCTCTGTATTCATGTCTCAGACCTGCCACTACAGTGTCTGTGTGTGTATTTTTACACTGTAAATTCGACTTGGCAAGTGTACCCACTTGCCAGGCATAAACCTTCCCTTTTCTTACATGTAAGGCACCCCTAAGGTAGGCCCTAGGTAGCCCCAAGGGCAGGGTGCAGTGTATGGATAAGGTAGGACATATAGTAATGTGGTTTATATGTCCTGACAGTGAAATACTGCCAATTTCGTTTTTCACTGTTGCAAAGCCTGTCTCTCTCATAGGATAATATTGGGGCTACCTTTAAATATGATTAAAGTGTAGATTCCCCTAGAGAGTAGATGGACATGTGGAGTTTGGGGTCCCTGAACTCACAATTTAAAAATACATCTTTTAGTAAAGTTGATTTTAAGATTGTGCGTTTGAAAATGCCACTTTTAGAAAGTGAGCATTTTCTTGCTTAAACCATTCTGTGACTCTGCCTTGTTTGTGGATTCCCTGTCTGGGTCAGTTTGACAGTTGGTTGTTTTTCACCTCACACCAGACAGTGACACAAAGGGAGCTGGGGTGTAACCTGCATTTCCTGATTAGCCATCTCTGCTAGGAGGGAGGGGTGGAGTGGTCACTCTCATCTGAAAGGACTGTGCCTGCCTCTAACAATGCCGGCTCCAACCCCCTGGTGTGTGTCTGAGGCCTTGCCTGGGCAAGGCAGGATTTCACAAGTAGGTGTGAGTCCCCTTTGAAGAAAGGTGACTTCAAAGACTAAAATGGGTATAAGAAGGGCACCCAAATCTACAGACTTTAGAAACACATCTGGAACCAAGAGGAACCTCTGCCTGGAGAAGAGCTGATAGCTGAGGAAGAAGTGCTGCCCTGCCTGTGACTGTGCTTTGTGGAGCTTTCCTGCAGTGCTGCTTCTGTCAGAGTAAGAGGGCAAAGACTGGACTTTGTGTGCCTTCCATCTTGTGAAGAAATCTCCAAGGGCTTGATTTAGAGCTTGCCTCCTGTTGTTTGAAGTCTCAGGGACAGCAAAGACTTCTCTCTGCCAGCACCTGGAGTTTCTGGAGAGACTCCTGCTCTGACAAGTGGTGCCCTATCCAGTCCCTGGGCCCTTGAAAGGGAAGCTGGTGGAAATCCAAGGAAATCGACTTCGGACCGACGCCGCTGCTGAATCCGGTAACGCCGCCTGCACCTGACGCCGTGACCTTCGCTGGAACGTGACACTCTTCGCAGGCCCGTCGCTGCAGCAGCCCCGCTGAAGTCCGCGACTCCGTGGAAGTCGCCGCACCACGTCGTGACTGATGCCGCTTGAAGTGCACGGATTCAACGTTTTGCACAGACGCCGCGATTCCTGACTTCGCGCCTCGGCTTGTTTTCACTCTACACCAAAGGTACTGTACTTGGGGGTCTACACGACTCCGTGTCCGGCGCCGCTGGTGTCGGCTTGTTGGGAACGACTCCGTCACGACGCCGTGTTAACATCTCATTGAAGCATTTTTGTTTCTAAGCGCTATTTTTGAGTTTAATCTTTAAAAATTCATAACTTGACTTGTGTATGTCGGATTTTTGTAGTTTTGGTCTTGTTTTGTTTAGATAAATATTTCCTATTTTTCTAAACCGGTGTTGTGTCATTTTGTAGTGTTTTCATTAAGTTGCTGTGTGTGTTGGTACAAATACTTTACACCTAGCACTCTGAGGTTAAGCCTACTGCTCTGCCAAGCTACCAAGGGGGTAAGCAGGGGTTAGCTGAGGGTGATTCTCTTTTACCCTGACTAGAGTGAGGGTCCTTGCTTGAACAGGGGGTAACCTGACTGTCAACCAAAGACCCCATTTCTAACAGACCCATTTTCCTTCATTACAATATTGGCTGTGGCACCCTTACTATGCCTTTGCTACCCAATCTTCAGCTCTCTGTAGAAGATTGTTGATGCCCAAAATATAATATCCAGATCTTAGTTTAACACAAAGAAACAATAATAACCCATAGGAGGCTATTCTGGGCTTTCAGTGGAAACAGAGAAAACACTGAATTATTTGCATTTTATGGTTGTGGCTCTGTCCAATGGCCAAGCAGTCAAAGTGCAGTAGGTGTGCTTGCTCATTGCCGCATTTGTTGCCCATAGAAAAAGATCTGCTGCACCTTAGACATTCAAACTTCTCTCCTTGCCAGGCACTTCTATCAGGTGAGTGAGGCTGCCACTCAGTTTAAGTAATATGTTGGGCAAGGATACAATGAAAATGTCAACCAGCACTCTCAAGACACAATTTAATATGAGATCTTCACATATTTACTGGAGAGATGTCTGAAGCTTTGCTTTTCAATACTTTTTAATCTTGCTCCTCCTCATAACATGAGGAAATGTGGGAGGCAAGCAGACCATGCACTTGATTCTCCTGCTGTTGATTACTCCCATCTGGGTTTTACCACCTTAGGTTCAGTAGCAGCCACTCATGCTGCAGCAGCTGAGACAATGATAACAGCACTGGCCAAGCTTATTAATGGGCAGCATATCAAAGAGGTTGCCTCCAAAATGTTTGCATCACATCTACTGCCCATGCTAGACAGATGATCTCCAATTGTGTGCAAACATTCACAGCACACTCATAGCTCTTAACTTGCCCATCCTCTGGTTCTCATCTGATGCAATGGCTGACAGGTTTGATGAAGAGACAGGCTAGAAAACCAAGCCTCACAATTAAATTACAATAGGATTCTCATAGATTATTTGTTATATTCAGTTCATACTCTTAAACCACATTCATGTGCACTGCAGTACAAAATGGATGTTTGCAGGTATACATGAGTAATGTCAGAAAGTAAAGTATGCATTTTACCAATAAAGTGGTTTAACAGCTTTGTGGTTTATAAATTCCAGTAGGAGTAGCGTAGCAAGGATGCTACAGGCTCTGGAGCAAGCAAGGAGATTGCCACTTAGACTGATAGTGGAGTAATAGATACAGCAATTATTGGGCTTGAACAGGCCCTTCAGGACTATGTGCCATGGTGCCACTGCACCTGCTGAAGCTATGGTATCTCTGCCCTGTACAGTAGGATCCGTTTGGTCACTGCCAATCCCGAGGCAGGATTGAATAGACAAGTAACAAGTAGTCGAATTCTGATGCCGCAGAACAATTGTGTTCTCTGAAATTATCGGCTTTTATTCACAAACAGGTAAGAGTTGGGATTTGTGCATGAGCAGAGTGAGAAGACTAAAGCGTACCAGAGCAGGGGACCACACATTGGTTCTGTATACTTAAAATCTCTCTCTGTGGGAGGTCAGCGCCTGTTTACAAGGCAAATGAGAGAGGAAGGGAGGCTCTGTAGGAGGATTGGTGGTCTTCTTCTGTCCCTTGGATGTAAAGGGATTGTGGACAAGAGGGGTCACCAGTGCATTTGTATAAAAACACAACAAATCTCTTTGTTGCTCTGCTATGCTGATGCATATATTATTAGGGAATATATAAAATTCTTCATTTTCCCAGAAACAAATTACACGCTGTTTGAAGATTTATTCATTTATGAAATTTAATCTATGTTTAATTACAACATTAATAGTATTTAATATCGCTGAAATATTTCTATTCAAATGATTCCTCCATGAACATTGTGTCATTTAACCTTTGAAAAGTTGGCATTTTTTTTTCGGCCCACAAGTTTCTGATACCTACTCAGTTTCAAGCTGCCTAGTCCTGTTAATGGCTCGCCCATTAAGAAAGCATTTTGGGGCCCTACAATGAACAATGCAACCTTGTTGTAGCTGGGAGAGGGCCTTCCTGACAGATTGTCTGGTGTGGCACCACTTACCTTTCAAAGGGCTTTGCCTACAGCAAACACAAAGGAACCTGACACCAAGAATGCCTAGCCTTTTGTCACTCCAGACAGTGTGGGTTACTTATCAGAGAAAGGGAAAAAACTTTCTAGAACCAGTGTTGGCGGTAGGACAGGACATCTTCCCACACAAAGGCTGGCATGATGTATAAAAAGCCGTCCCTCAGAACCATTTTTCAGTACACCCCTGGACCTGTGGAAGATTTAGAAGGACTCCCAGGAGTGCCTTAATGCTTGAAGGCCTGTCTTGCTGCTTGAAGGACTACCTTACTGTTTGAAGAAGGACTGGACTTGCTTGCCTTCATCCAAGGCTACTTAGAGTGACTTCAAGGGTCACTTTTTTGACCTCTTATGTGAGCTTCATAACACAATAAGCTTACAGAGGTCTCCATGCAACTGCCCAGTAGAAATGACCAGCTGCAACTAAACATGCCTGAGCCCAGCTGCTGGCCTATGTTGGAGTGACGCTTGATTCCAAAGGAGTGCCCCCTAATCCTGCATCCTTGGCTAGCATCAGTGGAAGCTCTTTCAAGAAGAAAAAAGTAAAACTCTGAAGTTGGGCTCCTAGCGGACTCCTTTGACATAGAAAGAAGACTTCACGCAGGACTTGAGATGGTAATTCTTTAATGGAACTAATGTGGTCCCTGTATCTGGCCCACACTCCATCACAGTGAAACTGAGCTTGTGACTTTCCCCCAATCTAGCAGGAACAGATGACCATTACTGGCACTTCTGGTATCATTTTATTTATTAAAGTATACTCTAGTTTTCTGAATTGGTTTGGGATTTTTCTTGTGTGTTGTTTTTACTTTATTACCATTTGTTTATTGCATAAATACTCTATATATTGCCTCTAGGTTACGAATGATTGTTTTTGCGCCAAGTTACGAGAGAGTTAAGCAGGAAGCACAGGTTAATTTTTATTGCTCACCCTGACAAGGACTGTGGTTGTTTCCTGGGTGCGGCTCCTAACCCCTCAACCAACAATCCAAATTCTTACATCCATTGTAGTGTTACTTTCTATATTGTGACTAATTTGTCAATAGGCTGTATTCTCATTTGTACAAGAGCATCAAGAAGATAAATCCTGAAAGATTTTAATTGCTTCGTTTTGAAAGTCAATGGCACTCAGCATCCTGAGAACCTTATAATAGCCTCAACTATACAGCATGGTTTCTTTTGTCAATGAGAGACTACCATTTCCCAGTGAGAGAATATTTTTTTTTTTAATGTCTTCCTCTGGAAGAGATGTAATATGGTCCCAATGTGTGCCCATGTTTGCAACATCAGTGTACCTCAGAGGATCCTGATGGTTGGTTATGTACAAGTTTGAAGAAAATGTCCACTTAACTCATGTTGCAAACTGTGACGGGGTGGGGAACAGGAACCCAGTGGCATTGTATACTTACCCAGGAACCTGTCCACAGCCTGCTCAGAGTTAGTCCCATTCCTCCCTGGGCAAAGGAGAAAAAAGAAAACAACATTAGGAGGAAACAAAAGACCCACAATAGGACAGAGTACATGTGCAAACACAGAAAATGGACTCCCTTTCTTTAAACAGGAAGTGGAAGAAGAAAAGAAAAGATGGAAGTCAGGAACAGTGAGAGCGATAGAAGTGGGACAGTGTGAAGGGGAGGCAGAGCAGAGAGCCAACAAAAGAAAGAGAATATGCTGCTGGAGACTGAAGAAGACCACAAAAATACTGACAGTTGTTGGTGGAGGAGGGAGAGAGCCAAGGAGTTACATTTCCTGCTAGGAAGTGAAAGACAAGGGAGCAGAATTTTGAGGTTCTGGTCAAAAGACCCAGGGGGCCTGAGGTGGAAGGCAATTCTGAGAGAGACACAGGGAGGTTCCCACTTCCACTGCAAGGCCTCCCAAGTGCCATGGAACTGGAAAGGCCCCTGGCCCCAGCCATGCTCTCTGGGGAACATGGCTTGATCAACTGGGTTCTCACATACAGGAGTGGCAAAGGCATTCTTGACTCTTCTAAGACTTCAGAACAAGATTTTTTTTAGTTATATCCACGGAAGGTCTGAACTCCCAAACCAACCTGGTTGGACTCCCTAGATTATGCCAGCAAGGCAGTGATGGGCTGTTTGAGGGGCAGCAAAATGAATGATTTTACTGGGCCATACAACCTAATTTTGAGAGAACACAGTCTCAGTATCTGTTTTACAGAGCTGAGCCAACCCCAGGGAATAGCAGGCGTACCAATCCCAGGAGGCTTGCTGGATCAGCACAAAATTGTTCTAATAGGTACCAGTGGATGCCCCCAGAAGAGTGAGGGGTAGGTGAAGGGAGACACAGACAAGTCTCAGATTAAGGGAAAAGGAAAAGGTCCCCATGTCCCTTCTGAGAAGAAGGAGGGAGGTTCTGGTGGGCAGTGACCCAAGGCCCCCCATTTCTAGTACTGCTGCTTTGATCGTTCCCATCTAGGACACAAGCAAGGGTACTGTGTTTGTCCAAAAGAAACCATACACTGGTGGGATCTCTACAGGGGTGGCCAATATGGCCTTAGGGTAGGTAGACCCAGGGGACAGGAGGTAGATCATGACCTAATGTCCTTTAGTTGGGGATGAACTCAGAGGGCAGGCGGTGATCCCTGAGGGTATGAGTTGTCAGCTCCACAAGGTCAAGGTGAATGGGGTCTCTGTCACTGCTCTGAGTGGCATTGGGTCAAGCCAGACCAGGGTATTGGAAGGAGTGGTTTCTCAAGAGCAGTACACTGGTTAGGTGTATAGGGAAACTTAGGGTCAGGGTTTATCTGCTCCATGGCCCTGGTATCTCTGTAGTGGGATGCAGAAGTAACCCAGAGAAGGGTCACAGTTTAGTCCCCACATACCCATTGATGCATTCTGGGGAATGAGCTGCCACCGGTGAAAGAAGAGCTAGGAGGGGAAGCCACCCCAGGCATCCTGGGCACAAAGACATTTGGATATACCACTCCCAAATGGAGGGTACAGAGGTTGAGTGAAAGGGGCAAGGGGAGAAAATACTCTTCCCTGACTCTTGGTCAGCACCAATGTACAGATCATGCAACCCCTGGAATACCCAGTGATGCATTCTGGGGAATGAGCTGCCACCGGTGATAGAAGAGCTAGGAGGGGAAGCCACCATAGGCATCCTGGGCACTCAGACATTTGGATATACCACTCCCAAATGAAGGGTACAGAGGTCAAGTGAAAGGGGCAAGGGGAGAAAAGACTCTTCCCTGACTCTTGGTAAGCACCAGGGTACGGATCTTGCAACCCCTGGAATGGTAGAGAAGAGAGTAGAAGAATGGTGCCTAACAATTAGGGCAGTTACTGCTCACGCTGAGAAACCACTGAGGACAGAGTGGAACAGACCTTATCAATTTTTTGGCCATAGTGGAACTGTCTGCCTACTGGGATGCATCTGTGAGCTAATTAAGGCTAGGCACTGCACAGATGTGGTCAACAGGCGAGGGAAAGGGTTCCCCATAGTCCAGTTCAGTGGCTCAGGAGAGTGTAGACAGAGGGATTCAGCTAAATGTAGCGGGGCTTAGAACTGACAAAGGCCTCTGCAGTAGGCAGCCATTGTCTATATTCTATTGCCTAAAGAAGGAAGCCCATCAAGGAATTGATTAGTCTTCCTTGGCTCGAAAGGGGTTGTGTTGGACCTTGCTCTGTCTTCAAGGTCACCTCCAAACCTTTTGTCTTTTACCCTCCACTTTTTTGCTGAATTAGTTTTTGTTGACATTAGATATCTGTGCACTTCACCACTGCTAACTAGAGCTAAAGTGCTCTCTCTCCCCTAAGCATGGTTAAGTTGACTTAAACCCACTTGGCCTATTTAGTGTAAGTCCCTTGTAAGGTGGTATACACCAAGGGCCTGTAAATTAAATGCTACCAATGGACTTATTGTGCCACCCACTTAATTAGCACCCTAAAACATGTCTGAGGTCGGCTACTGCCGACTGAATACAGATTTAAACTGCCATGCTGACTTGGCATTATCATTAAAGGATAACATTGGACATTCCTTTTTTACATTTAGTAAACTGAAGTTCCAATTGGCAGCAGGTAGCTATGACATGTTGGGAGTCTTTGGAATTGTGGTGACACACCCTATTTAAAGGTAAAGCTGGGTTTTTATCAGACTTTTAAAAATTTCACTTTTAGACAGTTGGCATGTTTCTGTCCTTACCACTTTTCTGCCTGTAGCCTGGCCTTGGTCACATGGCTGGGTGTAATTGACAATCAGACTTTGTGAAATCTTTCCAGACAGTCAGACAATAGAGGGATTAGATGTTTCTGAATGGGCCATCTGCTGCCAGATTGGGGGCGGAGCTGAGCACAGCCCCATTTTCAACTGAATAGCTTGTGCTCTGCCTTGGCACAAAGGGCCTAATGACCCCACATTATCCCTGTAGCCAGCTTGGAGCAAGGGCAGAGGAGGCAGGAAAGTCAATGCACTTCAAAGCCACTGTCTAAAAGCTGCTCCTATCTTCCAGAAGAAATGCACCAGGATATGAAAAAGAGACCACGGACAGATCATTCTCGCACCTCGCCGCCAAGACGTGGAACGCTCTTCCCACCCACCTGCATCTGACCAAAGACCTCCTTACCTTCAGGAGACTTCTCAAGACCTGGCTGTTCGAGCAGTAGCAGCGCCTCTCCTCCTCCCCTCCTCAGCGCCTTGAGACCCTCATGGTTGAGTAGTGCGCTTTACAACTTCCTTGTATGATTGATTGATATGCTTCAGGAGCTGGTGAGTCTCTGACAGGAAGAGGGACTGTTGTGCTGCTGGAAGGACTGCCACTCTTCTAGACTACTGCTGTACTGGACCTCTGCTCTGCTGCTCTGCTGTGTTCTGCCTGGGTTCAAGGCCTGGATATTCACTTGTCTCGGGCCTCCAGAGTGACTCACAGGGACTAGTTTGCTGGCCTTCTCTTCGGAGCCACAAAGACAAAAGTCCTAATCCATCTTGAACCCACACCTGGGCCGAGCCTGAGTAAGTCCTGACCCTTCAAGTGATGCACCTCCAGTGCTAGGCCCTTGTAAGTGGTGCTAAAGGTGTCTTGACAGGCAAAATCCAAAACTGAGGACAGACACATTTTGGCTTGAAAGTGCTCTGAGAACCAAGGGGTGACCAGAAACTATCTGCTGCTTATCCGCCCTAGGTGCATCGGAGCTCGTATCAACTTTCTGTCTTCTCCATCTACGGTCTTTTCTACAACAGCATATCCTTTTTAGTGATCCTTTGCCGAAGGGGTATCTGACCTCATGAGACAGTGTTCAGCTACTGCCTTTTGCCTCGTCCTATTGGAGATTTCCGGCTTCCACTTCAGAGACTATGGCCCTCATTATGAACATGGTGGTCCCCCCACAGGCCATCGGAAAGGCCCAACCCACCCATCAAATTATGAACCATCATTCTGCCGCCAGTTCCGGGGCGGGAACCACGTCACACAAAGCCAGGCGGAAATGAACCAAATATAAGGAACCATGCACCGGAGTCCCACAGAACGCGCTGTGGCAGCCATAGATAGAGCGCTGCAGATCATGCCAGCCCTGCTCCTTGCCATATACCTCCACGACCGAGATCACCGACGAAGACGACGGCGGTAAGTACTGCAACCTACAACACAAGGGAGGAAAGGGCACAGTTACATACCCACCCACTCCACCCATCATGCAACAACCCCAACCCTTCACAGCAGCACACCCTACACACCCCACAGCAAGAGGTACTTACCCGACACAAGGCACATCCAACTTGACCATAATACATACAAAAGCCCCACGCCCATAAAAAAGTGAAACAAATGACCAGGGTTCAACGGCGTGCAGCCCAAACACAGGCCACAAAGAAACTTTATTCACAAGCTCACAGAGCAAAACAGTGCAAACAGGGCCAATAGCCAGTCCGTATTTTCCCAATTGTCATGGGCCACAACGGGCCCAACCTGACTCCCACAAGTGCTTGGTACTCCACATAATGGGGCACCATGTGGGCACCCAGGTACCTCACGGAAGGGTGGCAGGGGGTTTTGGGGGTGGGGATTTTCAACGGGGGTGGGCCTTTGACTTTCTTTTGGAAGGTGGAGGGGGTGGGCTTCTCCTTTGAAGGGGGTGGGGGCTTTTTGGCTTCAGTGGAGCTGGATGGCCTAGGCTCTGTCTGGGTCTTGGTCTTATCTGGGGAAGGGGCACGGGAATGTGAAGGGCAGACAGGGGTGGGCCGTGATGTGGAAGGAGTGGAAAGGGCAAAGAGGTAGGCACTTTTGGGGACAAAACGGGGAGGGCCAGTGGGTTGGAAGAGGTCAGCACGGGAGAGGAGCCATTGGAGTGGGCGTGAATGAGGGTGTGGGAGTTGAGGCAGAGGGAGTGGATGTATGGGGTGTAGCGGTGCGTGTAGTGGGTGCAGGTGACTGCTCAGTATGCTGTGGTGTGGTGGATGTCTGAAGGGTGGGTGTCTTGGTGCGTTTGTGCGTTTTGGGAGGTGGGGATTGGACACAGTGGGAGAAGACAGACAGCTAGTGTGGATGTATGTTGAATGGGTGTCTGCGAATCTGGTGAGTGTGCTGCATGTGTCAACTACAGTAGAGGTGGTGAGTGCAGGTGTGGTGTATGGGGTGCATGTATGGCTGACTGTTATTGTGGTGAGTACAGGAAGAGGAGCAGTAACTGTGAGTGAAGGTGCAGTGCATGAGGGTGTGGATGTAGAGGGGACAGACAGGGAGGCGGAAGAGGTGGGCACACTGGGGAAGTGGACATTGTTGTGTGTGCAGGTGTATGTTGGCTGGGTGAATGCTTGTGGTAGGAGGCCTGGTGCTTGTGTTTGGAAGTGTGCTTCTTGTCTGTTGATGTGCTTGTCAGCGTGTCTGAATCTGTGCTTTGGACGGGTGAAGGGAGTGGGGTGCTGGAAGGGGTAGTGGAGGTTGGAGGGGGGACGGAATGGCCAGGGAAACTGGCTGCCGTCCAAGAGGAGGCCAGAGCCTGACAAAATCTCTGTAGGGCAGGCACTGCACCATGAATGCCATCCAGATAGGCATTTGTCTGCTGCACCTCTGATGCTAGCCCCTGGATGGCATTGACAATGGTTGCTTGCCCTATAGAGATGGTTCTCAGGAGGTCAAAAGCCTCCTCTGTGAGGGCAGCAGGGCTGACTGGGACAGGGGAGGAGGTGCCTGGGGTGAAGGAGACGCCCACCTTCCTGGGTGGGGGGGCACAGGCAACTTGGTGGGGGGCAGAAGGGAGGGCGGAGATGAAAGGGGGGGAGGTGGAAGATATAACAGTAGTGGTGTGTGCACTAGTGTCCGCCACTGCCGGGGTCCCCCATCGGAGGAGGTCTCAGAGTCACTACCTCCTGTGGTAGTAGCCTCCCCCGTGGAAGTCCCCTCACCCTCCCACCCACTGTTCCCCTGGGCATCGGTTGTCTCTGCCTTGGAGGATCCGTGGGCTGCTGCCTCCCCACCAGCCGATGCCTCAGCTCCCTTGCCTGATGTTGATGCTGTTCCAAACCAACACAAGAGAACAGGGATGGGGAGACAAAACAGGAGAGACACTTATAAATAGCTGAAAGCAGGCATATAATGGTCAGACATACACCAACCCAAAAAACACACCCAACAGGCAGCACCGTTCACTATGCCCATGGCCATGCCCTTGACTACTGGCCAGAATACTGCTCTAACCCCATCCTCTCAAAATACCTTAGGAGCAGAAGTAGTTGAAACCTGACAGGGACACCCCTACTCCCTTTGGGGAACATACAGTAGATGGACACCAGTCGATTTCCCTGCCTCTAAGCAGCATGATCCCTATTTCACACCCAGACATCCTTCCAGACTGAAGTATGGTCAATGAGTACTCACGCCCTTGTGACTGCTGTGCAACCTTGAAGCGCCCATCCAGGTCTGGGTACACCACCACCAGGATCCGTCGCATGAGGGGGGTCAGTGCCCGACGTGCACCCCTTCCACACTGGGAGCACTTCCCCAGCTGGGCTTCACTGATCTTTCGCGCCCAGTGCCGCAGGTCCTCCCACCTCTTTTGACAGTGGGTGCTCTGCCGGTTGTAGACCCCCAGGCTCCGCACCTCCTTGGCGATGGCATGCCAATATGGCCTCTTCTGGTGGGCGCTGACCTAAATGGGCAACACAGAAATGGAACACAGAGGTCAGGCACTTGCACGATAGGAACAGCTGGCTAATTGTCCACTATGGGGCGGACAGTACTCTCAGACATACAGGACAGTTGCACGCAGCATGCCATGCACCATGGCCCATGCAGGCTCAGAGGTGCACACATATGTCCAATCAACACTATCCATTATACACACACAGTGCCCTCGATACCCAGAGTCACCTGTACCTCTGGCCGTCCATACAGTTTCGCATACAGGGGCAGGACCCCGTCCACTAGCTTCTGCAGTTCTTCCTTGATGAAGGCCGGGGCCTTTTCCCCTGCAACACGTGGCACATCCATAGCCAGAGGCAGTTCACAGCAGTACAGAGAGTGGAGTACCTGTCCGCACGATATCAGGGAGTCAAGTGATCAAACGTGCGTATGTTCCGTGGCGGTGTGCACCGTCACCACTGACGGCGATCATGATATGCCAGGATTCCCCATTGGCATCCATGTTAACCAATGAGGGTGCGAACAGCAGTAAACACCGCCTTAGGCTGTGACGTCAACCGCTAGCGGTATGAGGTCACTTCCACAACGAATGGGCAGAACAACAGTGGTCAGACATTTTGCCTTTACCTATGCATCTACAATTAATCAATACTCACAATGCAGGCCCTACTAGCCACATGAAGCACCTAGGCCTCTGTCCCTAAAGTATTGTAGCCAACATGAAATACTCTGTTCCCTCCTTGTGATGTACATGTATATCTGTTAGGTGGCAGTTATTGTAGAGACACCGAAATGAACAATGCCGTGCACATAGATGACAAGTGTGCCAATGTATGTGTTTTCATCACTCCCTTTTGTAACCCCTCGTAGGTACCGACCCTTGTGGCGAGGAAGGGCACCATCGGTGTACAGACTACTTGTTGATAAGGGGACCATGGTGGAACATCAGATCATAATCACTTACAGACTCACACGTGCAACTAACATTTCTGAATGCATTTGTACAACATCTGCAATCCTATGTGAGGTTTCCACAAAGTACTGACCTCCCTGCCATCAAGTCTGACTTCTATGCCTTTGCCAACATTCCACATGTCATAGGTGCCATCGATGGCACACACATTGCTATCATCCCCCCAAGAGTGAGTGAACAGGTGTACAGAAACAGGACGAATGTTCACTCCATGAACATACAATTGGTATGTACTGCAGACCAGTACATTTCCCATGTGAATGCAATGTTTCCAGGTTCAGTCCATGATTAATTTGTGTTGAGGAACAGTAGTGTGCCACAGAAGATGGAACAACTACAAGAGGACAGAGGGTGATCACAGGTAGGTTTGCCTGTCACTAACTGACACATTGCATAAAACCAGCCTGTCTGACTAAGGGGCATTACAATGATGAGTCTGTATTGCACCACTTATTAGGTGATTCTGGATATCCAAACTTGCGCTGGCTCCTGACTCCAGTGAGGAATCCTAGGACGAATACAGAGAGGAATTACAATGAGGCCCATGAACGTACTAGGAGGGTAATAGAGTGAACTATAGGTCTCCTGAAGGCTAGATTGCAGTGTCAACATATCTCTGGGGGTTCCCTGGGCAATGGGCCTGATAAGGTGTGTAGAATAGTGGTGGCCTGCTGCATGCTGCACAATGTGGCAGTGAGACATTCTATCCCCCTCTTGGAGGAGGAGGAGGGTGGTGCTATAGGTTCTGATTAGCTACCTCAGAGAGGTGAGGAGAGTGATGGTGAGGATGAGGAAGGGGAAGATGTCAATTCCAGGAACCAACTGATACAACTCTACTTCCAATAACTGTGTGGGACTTAAGCCTGTCATTGGGGTTAGTGACTAATACTGTCAGTGTGCTCTGTCATATAGGGGGGTGGTCATGATAGGCGATACATGGGCCACTTCTGCATGGTACTAACTGAAAATATATGCATTCCCTCCTTGCCACCATTTGGGCACACAGGACTACCATCATGCAAAAAATTGACCATAAAGTTTTTCTCTGCCAGTTGCATCCATACTCCACTTTGTTCACAATGTAAGACAGGCGACAGTGTTACAGGTGTGAAATGTGTTTTATTGGTAGAAGTAAGTGAATTGTGCTATTTACAGTGATGGGAGTCATAAGGGTGGGGGGTCCTCAAAACCAACTTGGTGGCAGCCTTGTTGCATAGTATTGATGGGTCCATTTTGTTGAACAGTACTTCAAATTGCCTTCAGCTAAGTGTTGTTGGGGAATGGGTGGGATGGTTGCTTTGCATTTGTAGCAGAGTCAATTGTTGGAGGGGGCCTTGTTCTTAGCTGGGTTTCCAGTGCCATATCTTGGCCTAAGAGTACGTTTGGGCGCATGCCGTGGAGCTTCTTGGGGTGACATGGTAGGCCCTTGGGTTTCCTGGTAGGGTAGCTCCTGGGATGTTTCTGCTGCTGGGGTCATCTGATGCTGGTTGTCCATTGCTGTTGTGGGGGCCTCTTGTCCAGTGTGGGTGTCAGACTGGTTTTTGACCAACTGCAGCAGTGCTCCTGTTATGGTGGCCATTGTGGCATTGTGTTCTTTCCACTGCTCCATGGCCTGTTGGTGTTGTTCCTGCTGCATTCTCTGACTTTGCTCCAGGGTGGACACAATCTGTGCCAACCTGTCTTGGGTATGTTGGTAGGCCCCCAATACCTCTGAAATAACGTCCTGGGCTGCTGCATCCATCCTGTGGCCTCCCCCCTGACCCACTGAGACCCTTGAAGTTGCCCCAGCCCCCTGTGCCTGTGTCCCCTGCACAGGCCTGGCAGTGCCACTTGTACTGGGGCCCTCGCCTTCCTGCATGTTGGGAGTGGGAGACTGTGGCCTTTGTTGCTGTGTTCCTCAATCTGTGCCCTGGGTACAGTGGTGTGGGTACGCCTTCCCTGGGATGCTGGTCTTGACTGGGTGGTAGGGTTGACAGTGGTTTCCTGGGTGGGGTTTCTCCATGGTGAGAGTCCAGGACTGTGTGAGGAGCCTGCATTGCAGCTGTGGTGTATATGGGGTAATTGTAGATGACTTACCCGAGTCCATTCCTTCAGTGAGTCCAGTGAGTCCCTCTGGGTGCAGGATGGCCAGTACCTTTTCCTCCCAATCGGTGTAGTCAGGTGGTGTTGGTGGCGGTCTTCCACCAGTCTTCTGCACTGCGATGTGGTACCTGAATGCCATGCCACGGACCTTCCCCCGCAGGTCGTTCCATCTCTTCCGGATGTTGTCCATGGTGCATGAATGGTGTCCCACTGCATTCACCCTGTTCACAATGGTCTGCCACAGCTCCAATTTCCGGCGATGGGTGTGTGCTGCACCTCGGCCTGAGGTACTGGGTTTTTCAGAACCGGTACTGATCCGGTAACCCAGCGGTGCCAGGGTACACCCAAAGACCTCGGGTACTTTCCTGATTCAGACTACAGAAACTCAGAGTCTTCTAGGCGAAGTCAAAGATCGAATTTATTGGCTGCAACCAATTGACAAGTGTCCTAGAAGTACAACAGCACGATTTGTATGTTCTCAGGAGACTGTGTGTCAATGCAAAATCAGGTTTCCTTATATACAGTTTTTTAAGCTTCAGGCAAACATTCTTGACATTTTGGTTGGTCATTCACATGTTTTCACTACAAAGGAAAAACCAGTAACATGATGAAACCTCGTATTTCATGTCATCCAGCCCATAATAAATTACCCGGCAAGGCCTAGAATTTCACATCAGATAAGTGTGGACCCCCAATAAAAACGGGCACCTCCCCCTCGTAAAGTAAGAAGAAGAAAAGAGCAGGTGCAGGTGTGAGCAAGTTAGGCAGGGTGTGTGAGCGATAATAAGGGTTTTATGGCCTGGTGTGCCTTGATGCTATCTGATTCGGCCACTGGGAGAGGGACTGACCAAACAGGTTTGGCCTGAGGCAATGGTTCCAGCTTGCCCAGGTCAGAGAAAAGTCAATCAAGGTGTACGTGTCCTTGGAATCAAATCTGACTGTATTATAAGCCTATGTGAGGGCAACTTTTAAAAATGGCTGCTGTGTATAAAATGGGAACCACGAGTGCAGGACGAAAATGGCGATTTCGAGGTGAAAACGCTGCTGGAATTGAGCGAAAATGCTCATGCTTAGTGTACTAGTCATTATCGGTCTTTTGATACTAAAATCGTACTGCTGTGGCAAAGTAAATTACATGGGTCCAGAATTTTTAGAACCACAAACCCTCCTTTTGCCCTTACATAGGCAATAAACCTATTCTCATGCTAATATGAGTCCAGGTCTATATTTATAAGGTCATGGAGATGTTGCTGGAGCAAAATTCTAGTACTTGGTAACTCTCTCTGGACAGGTCTCCTCGAACATGAAGTAGCACAAAAAAGGCCACTTATGGCAGGACAAAATAAGGAATACCTCTATCTGCAGTAGGTGGCATAAGATCACACACCCAACAATTAGTGATGTTCACTACTAACTAGTGTTGATGCAGAAGCTGTACAAAAGAATTGCTTACGAATTCTGATCTTCTAACCTGCTCATGTTCAGGAAAAGGGTGAAAAGAGTGCAAAGAAACAATAGTAGGAAAAGACATAGGTTGGGAAGTGGGTTCAGAATTCAATTGAGTAGAGAAAAACAATCCTACCCATAAATGACAACGTCATGTTTAAAAGACACTAGAAAACACGTTATTAAGAACATATAGACAACGGGAGAAAGTAGTGACCACTATGAAATAATAATTTTTCACAACCCTAACCAAAAAGCAAATCCTAAAATTATCTAGTAACATTTTTAGGGCTCCTCTGCATTTCAGTAATTTTTGTATGTTCAGGTGGAACAGTGGTGACTCTCATCAATGCTCTAAGGTGAAAAGGGGGTACTCTTTCCACAGAAAATGGACTTTATTCTGCTTTTACTAAACAGAATAGTACTTTAAAACAATGCCAGCAAAACAATCAGTCTCCTAACACCTAGTCTATACAATCACACGGAAACCTCTTGTGAAACCAACTATGCCCAGAGTCCGTTCAAAAAGCCTCTCTGGCAGGCTTCTATTGTCCATCAAATTTTCTTTTGTTGTTTTCTTTCGCATGGGCCTCTCAATTCAGGCCTCTTCGTGAGAAAATACTGCTTAGTTGGAGTGCCCTCCTGGCAAACACCCACAGCTCACTCGAAAGTCTCAATGTCTTAAAGCAATGCACCAGTGTCTCTACTCTGTGGCAGACACTACAAACAATGTGCTCTTCATTGATCAAGGGCACAAATCATCTCGTGCAGAGGCAAGCACCATTAATTGGGAAATAGCTCAAGCTCAGCAGCACTTTCAGACTCCAACACTCATTATTTAGTGTCAGAGGACGCTCAAGCTGCTCTTTCATGGGCACCACAATATAGTGCCTTTATCCAAACTTGAAATCTCCGGTGCACTGCCCTTCTTCCGTTGGAGCAAAGAAAAGGGGGTGTGTGGCCAAAACTCAGGCCAAGGGGCTCAAGGGATTGCACACTGTCAGAGGTTACCAGCACATGACAGGTAGAGAAATGAAACCTCAAAACAAATCTGCCATCAACAACAGGAATCCTTCTCTTTAGCTCTTTTACACTGAAACTTTGGTTTTGTGATGTCCAACGCCGTCTGATGGAGCAAGTACGATACCATGCGCTGGCGATCGCTGTCCAGCTTTGCTACTTCCTGGGTGCTGAGACTGTAGGGCCAAGACGTCCATCTTTCATCTGTAGCTGTCACTGATGGGAATTAGGCTTAAGTCAATGTCCTGCAGGTTATTATGACTTGATACCCGCAGAATCTAGTGACGTAGGAAATGTGCCACAGTTGTTAGTTTCCTTCAATTTAGTAAAAAAAAACAGTTCATGGTTTTTAACAAGGGGACTGCAAGCAGGTGGTCTGCAATCTTCAAAGGAGTAGCCATACACCATGGGCATAAAATACAAAGATAAAGGCAGAAGGGCAAAACAGGGTCTGTAGCATCTTTAATTCAGTTCTCTCCATTATTCTCTGCCATCTATAGCTACATGAGAATTCTATCTGAATGGATTTCCTACCACAGTGGCATTGTCTAATGGGGTAAACACATATTTGCCTCAATGATTAAGTCTAGGTGTTCCTCCTTACCTTAGAACATCTCAATAGAGAAATCACATGATACCGATTACCAGGGACATGTAGAAACCTTCCTTTAAAAACTGTGCATCAGGTGCACTATGCAATACACAGGCTAATAGTCAAATGTGCAAACAAAAAGACAAGAACTAGAGGGTCCTGATATTTGCATGATTAGGACACATCTGATCCCACCAAAAATTAAAGTAGCAGGAACAGAAGGGAACCGAAAACCAAATTAAAATAGACATTGAAAATTCGTCATGTTCAAAAAGGTAAACATAAGATATCTCCTATTGAGATGGAAAACTTGTCTTCGTTTAATATTGAGTCAGTTAACCAGTCTATCGCTACCCTGACAGTCAGGCTGGAAAACATTGAAGCAGGCCTAAGGCAAATTCTTGAAAACCAGTCTGGTCATACCAAAGGGAATTATACATAACATGGGGGTCCCTGGTATATCACTGCAGTCTGGAAATGTGAACCTGAACAATACATCAATAATAATAAAAGGGCTGACTGGTGAAAGGAATTCGAAAAAGAGAAATGGGACTAGGACATAGCTAAAATCTCAATAACTAAGCATGATGCGACATTGGTCAGGGGAAGTAACAAAAGAAAAAATCTATAGGAAGAACAAAAAAAAATTATTTGGGTGATAGTCAGGCATGTGACACAACACCGAGAGTACGGGTGATACACAAAGGCCAAAGTTACACAAATTTTAACTCTACCGTTGGCGACTACAACATATACGGTACTCCTAGCTAATGTTTCAGTTCCTTCTTCAGGAAAAAATGAAAACCTGGTTTTCTTTTAAGGAACGAAAGCCATATGCTACTTAGGAAACACAACATCATTAACTAATGTAATATAGAAATTAGGCCACCTTGAGTCACAGATCTATAATTTCATCCTTAGGTCCAATCAAGGATACATAAATGTAGGGCTGCCTGTTCCTTTAAGGGAAGGGGCAGTAACGTGACTAACTGCAGGTGACACACTTTGATCCTGTATATCTCTTTTTATTTTCCTTCAATACCATTATAGCCAAATAGACATTCACTGGTGAAGTGTTGTCTTTTATGTTCACAGCATGAAATATCATTATCTGTGGAATTTAGTAACCAGAACAAGTTCAACCAACTGTTGCGTAGCGATGGGCATCGTCATGACCATCTCCTCACAACACAGGGGAGCTTGTAATAGTATCAAAAGCAGCAACAAACATGCAAAAAACAAATAAAAAATAATAAAAACGCACAAAACGTCAAGCCATCAGATATACTTGCTGTGTATCAAGCACAAAAAGCATAGACAAAACAATAGCATGTGTGAATAAGCGGTGACACACAACACCATGTCATGTACTTTATGCACTGTAAACCTGCAGCCCAAAACCCAATATTTGGGCCTGTTTAATTTGTCAGGTTTAAAATCCTTACCCTCCTTTTGACAGTAGATCACCAGGCAATGGAAATCTGCTGTCAAATATAACTTTACTGTTTCTCTTCTAACATACAGGACCAGCAAGAACAATTCATGATAGGACCAAATACATGAAAATAAATTTCCATTACTTAACTGTTACCCTCTTGTCAGTTACTTCGCAACATCAAGCCACCTTAGTTTTACCTTTCTAGAAGTAAAAATTGTTACACTGACACTCCATATTAATTTGGCACCTACAATTTCCACTGTGAAAAATAAGTCTTAATTAGCAAATCGTTCTCATTAAGGCATGTAGCCTTCAAAATTTGAGAAAAGGGCTGCATCTTATTTTCTGTCTAAGACTTAATGCAACACTTCGTTTTCTGTCAAATAAAAGCAACTAGCAGGCATCATTTTATTTTTTAGAGCGGAGACACAAATGTATCAGTTCTGCAGAGCATTTAACATGATGTTGGGACTTTCGAAGAAACCCCTTTTTTTTATTCTGTAGCTCTCCTAGCTTCTGCCACTCTGAATCTGTCAAAGACAGTAGGCCTTTCTATTTTCCTTCTAACCTGCAATAATTCACTCTATTTAAAAAAAAAATGTTTTCCTTTTTAGGCGCTAAAAAAAACTATCTCTATTTCCAGATTATTAAACTACATTTACTGTGAATAATTCACAAACCTTAATAACACACATACCAGTTGTTAGAATAAATGCTTGTTGCAATCCCATGCAATGGTACATATTTCATCAACCTCGAATGAATGAACGTCTCAATAGGCCCAGCTGAAGTTAGAACCTTCAACCTTGATATTAAAACAAGCCTTTGTACTGGCACATTGACTCATTGAATCATAAGAAGGCACAACCTGCAAATATATATCAAACCTAAATGTATGCATTTACTGAAGCCTGAGACACTTTAAAAAGTACTCTGAATGAAAGAAAATGCAGTTTAAACAGTGCTTTTGCCCAAAATCGACTTTGATATTTTAGGCATTAAAAAATCAATATCCTACAATTTTCTTGCATAATATGCATTACCAGAATGTCTATTACACAATCCATGAGTCAGCCTTTGAAAATATTAACTTATACTTTATAGAAATGAGCTTGTTTGCTCCTGCGCCAAGGGAAAATTGCACATACAAATGTCATTTTAGTGGTGCAACATAACTTGAATTAAATTTTAATGTTAGGAGGTCATAGTATAGGTATTAAGCTTTATAAATATTAAAAAACGATTTTGAAAGGCACTTATTTTTTTCAAATAATTTTTCCATAATTAATAATTTTCTTTAAAAAAAAATAAAAACCCAATTATTCTTTTTTTTGTGATAATTCCACATATAAAAGCAAGCTGCATCCCTTGCCTATTATTTGGGATACATTAACTCACAAGCCTAAGCGCATAAGCCTAACTTGAAATGCGTCACATTTTTGCGCCACTTTCATTTAAAAGGAAGGTTATGCAAAATTCCACCCATGTTTAACTGGGAAAGTGCTGGCTGAATTGAAAATAGATAATTTCGTTTTTTTTTTTGGGGGGGGGCCCTATTTATATCTATTGAATGTGTTTTCTAATTTATTAAGCATTTAACGGCAGTTTTGTATATGTGCACAATTGCTCATTCTATAAATTAAAGAGCAACATATAGCTATGTTAGCACATCACATGGTTCATTTCTGGATTATTTCTAAGTTTCTACTTAATATTAACTAACCAACATTTTACTTAACAAACTGTAAACATCAAGAAGACCCACAAACACACATTGAGCTCATTTCAGATATAAACAGAAAACACTTAGTACACATAATACAGCGCGCTTTAGCCATTTTTCATAAATAGCGCCGTCGCAATTTACTTACAGAACCGTTTGCAGATCCTAGTTGTAAGTCATATTTACAAGAAAAAAAAGAAAACTTTTCTCAATTATTTCCAAGAATAGCGGACCCATACTTTATTAAACGTGATGGGGCCCACTCCGTGCTTCACATATAGTTCATAGGTTGGAGTTCCAATCGGAGGAACCGGACATGAGTCCTCCAACCGGGAGTCCCTTTTACAACCAAGACAAAACAAATTTCCAAGTCTGCTAAGACCAGGCATCTTCGCTCACTAGTCTAGCTTCAAACTTCAAAGGATTATCGTTTACGATAGTCTCGTGAATACACGAGTCCTTCGGCTTTGGTACTTGCAAGTTCCAAATCAAAGTGATCCCAAAGGGATACCAAACCAAATGTCCAACTAAGGACCAAACCAAGTGTCCAACTAAGGACCAAACCAAGTGTCCAACTAAGGACCAAACCAAGTGTCCAACTAAGGACTGGGAGACGCTCCACTTATACTTAACTGAAAATATCAATGACGTCACCAGAAGACTCGTCTTATCGTTTCGCTCTACCAAAAATCAAGGGTCCAAATCAGGGCGATAGCCAGGGCAGCAGTCCTTCATAGCCGTCGGGAAGCGGGGAACCTCGCAACAAAGACTTTCGGACCACGTCGACATGCAGGGGTCGATGAAGTGGCAGCCTTCCTCCAGAATTTTCACACGAAGCTCCCCACAGACCTCAGGCTTGGACCGGTACCGCTGGTATCGCCCCACGTTTGGGCGCCAACTGAGGTACTGGGTTTTTCAGAACCAGTACTGATCCGGTAACCCAGCGGTGCCAGGGTACACCCAAAGACCTTGGGTACTTTCCTGATTCAGACTACAGAAACTCAGAGTCTTCTAGGTGAAGTCAAAGATCGAATTTATTGGCTGCAACCAATTGACAAGTGTCCTAGAAGTACAACAGCACGATTTGTATGTTCTCAGGAGACTGTGTGTCAATGCAAAATCAGGTTTCCTTATATACAGTTTTTTAAGCTTCAGGCAAACATTCTTGACATTTTGGTTGGTCATTCACATGTTTTCACTACAAAGGAAAAACCAGTAACATGATGAAACCTCGTATTTCATGTCATCCAGCCCATAATAAATTACCCGGCAAGGCCTAGAATTTCACATCAGATAAGTGTGGACCCCCAATAAAAACGGGCACCTCCCCCTCGTAAAGTAAGAAGAAGAAAAGAGCAGGTGCAGGTGTGAGCAAGTTAGGCAGGGTGTGTGAGCGATAATAAGGGTTTTATGGCCTGGTGTGCCTTGATGCTATCTGATTCGGCCACTGGGAGAGGGACTGACCAAACAGGTTTGGCCTGAGGCAATGGTTCCAGCTTGCCCAGGTCAGAGAAAAGTCAATCAAGGTGTACGTGTCCTTGGAATCAAATCTGACTGTATTATAAGCCTATGTGAGGGCAACTTTTAAAAATGGCTGCTGTGTATAAAATGGGAGCCACGAGTGCAGGACGAAAATGGCCATTTCGAGGTGAAAACGCTGCTGGAATTGAGCGAAAATGCTCATGCTTAGTGTACTAGTCATTATCGGTCTTTTGATACTAAAATCGTACTGCTGTGGCAAAGTAAATTACATGGGTCCAGAATTTTTAGAACCACAGGCCCGAAGATTTGTGGTTCCACCTTCAGGATCTCGTCCACCATGGCCCTTAACTCCCTTTCGGTGAAGCGTGGATTTTTGGGGGGGACATGGTGAGTGTAGTGGATGGTGTCGGGACTGGGAAAGAGGTCAGGATGCTATTCTGTGGGTGGGTGTGCGTCTCCTGTATTCTGGCGTTCGCTGTCTGACTCTGGTGCTCTCCGTCTTCTTGTCCTGCTTTCGTTGCAAGGGATTGTGGGGGGTGTCTGGGGTGTTTTATGGGGTTCTGGATGTGTGTCAGGTTTGTGGGTGATACACCTATCCAATGTGTGCACTTCTTGCTGTTGAGTTCACATGCCACCCGTGGCAGTCACAGGCTTCAATGGACGTCCGGCCTCTACTGTCCGCCAAGGCGATTTATGCATCATTATTTGGAGGGAGGGATGTGGGTGTGCTTGGAGGTGGCGGGGTGGGGTGGGCCGGGATTCCCGCCGACAGAGTCATGACGGGCAGTGGTGGTCTGGGCATTTTTGGCGGGGTTGGGTTTTTCGTTCATTATATGGTGGGTTTCCATTCACCACCAACGGCGGGATTCCGTTCACCGTCGACACATCGGTCGGTGGTCTTTCCCGCCATGTTCATAATGACCGCCTATGTCTGAACATAGAAAACTTCACCAAGGCTTCCACCCAATGGTTTCTGACAATGTTGCTCACTCCTTTGCCCCTCCTGCAGCCTTGTGCCTTCTCAGATACTTTTTCCCAAAGGTCCAAAGGTAAATACTGACCATGCTCAATCCATGACGGTGCTGGGGAGGGGGGCCTCTGCACTTGTTCTCGGCCAGTCTTCTCATGGCGGTTGAACAGGAATGAAACAGCTGGCAGAGAACATGGTTGTAATCAGCACAGCAGAGCTGACTTCACAACCACAACCACTGTCATCCCATCGGGATTAAAGATTCTGGCAGAGACGGCGGTCTTTTTGTGGTCTTACTTCAGGGTCAGACCACCAAGGCTGTGGCAGTTTGACCTCCACCACGAGTCTGGCAGTCTTTGGACCACCAGACTCGCAATGGGGCCATTTGTGTGAATCATACCACAAGGGATTGTGGCTGTTGCTTGTCCAGGATTCACACCCTAGTCAACAAATAACCCATTTTCTCACTAGTTGGAGTAGAGTTTGTTTGATTGCTGACTAAGCAAGTGAGCACAAATAATTGAGGGGAAGGATATATAGGATAGGGGGCCACATGAGGGGAAAAAAAGCAAAACCCTTTCATATGAATGATAAGAATCGATTGGTATGAGAAACAGAAGACTACCAGAAAAGAAGGAAGAGAAAAGAGAAGGTCACGGATAGAGACAGAATACATACCTAAAGGGTTTTTCTGTGATCTTGTCAAAAGGCATCTGGTAGTAAAGGCAATGAATCCTTGCAAAAGAAGAAATGTAAAAGATTTACCCAAAAAGGACAATGGAAGAAAATCAGAAGACTAGCGGGGAAATAACACAGAGATAATAAACTAAGAATCTAAAAGTAATACAATAAAGACCCTCCTTTCTGCAACCCTACCAACGTCTGTTTGCTTTCTTCACCACATTGCACATACATGCCGAAATTCCAATTTCTGTTGCTAACATTGCACTCCCACAATTTTCCTTAGGTAGATTACGAGAGGTTAAACCCCCAAATCTTCAGGGGGAAAAGGCCTAAAAACAATTTGGACATGTGGATATCGGTGCACTAAACATCAGAATCTGTTTGCTGTGCACAATTGTGCAGAGTGATATTGTTGGACCTGGCTTTTTGACAGGGACATCCCCAAACTTTTTCTCTTCCTTCCTCCTATTTTTTTCTGACCTGTTGTTGTTGGCTTTTGACCTCTGAGCACTTTACCACTGCTAACCAGTGCTAAAGTGCATATGCTCTCTGTGTAAATTGTACTATTGATTGGTTTATCCATGATTGACTATTTAATTTACCTGTAAGTCCCTAGTAGAGTGCACTACATGTGCCTGGGGCATGTAGATTAAATGCTACTAGTGGGCCTGCAGCACTGGTTGTGCCACCCACCTCAGTAGCCCCTTAACCTTGTCTCAGGCCTGCCATTGCAAGGCCTGTGTGTGCAGTTTCACTGCCACTTCGACTTGGCATTTAAAAGTACTTGCCAAGCCTAGAACTCCCCTTTTTTCTACATATAAGTCATCCCTAATGTGTGCCCTAGGTAACCCCTAGAGCAGGGTGCTGTGTAGGTAAAAGGCAGGACATGTACCTGTGTAGTTATATGTCCTGGTAGTGTAAAACTCCTAAATTCGTTTTTACACTACTGTGAGGCCTGCTCCCTTCATAGGCTAACATTGGGGCTGCCCTCATACACTGTTGAAGTGGCAGCTGCTGATCTGAAAGGAGCAGGAAGGTCATATTTAGTATGGCCAGAATGGTAATACAAAATCCTGCTGACTGGTGAAGTCGGATTTAATATTACTATTCTAGAAATGCCACTTTTAGAAAGTGAGCATTTCTTTGCACTAAAATCTTGTTGTGCCCGTCAATCCACGTCTGGCTAGGTTTAGTTGACAGCTCCTTGTGCATTCACTCAGACACACCCCAAACACAGGGTACTCAGCCTCACTTGCATACATCTGCATTTTGAATGGGTCTTCCTGGGCTGGGAGGGTGGAGGGCCTGCCCTCACACAAAGGACTGCCACACCCCCTACTGGGACTCTGGCAGACAGGATTGAGCTGAAAGGGAACTTGGTGCATTTCTTAGAGACTCTTTGAAATCACCCCCACTTCAAAGGCACAACTTAGTATAAAACAGGGCCTCTGCCCTACCTCATCAGACACTTGCTGGAGAAGAAACAGGAACCAGAAACTACATCCTGCCAAGAAGAACTGCCTGGCTGCTCAAAGGACTCACCTGTCTGCTTTCTCCAAAGGACTGCTGTCTTGCTGTTGCCCTGCTGCCTTGCTGAACTCTTGTCTGGCTGTGAAAGTGCTCTCCAAGGGCTTGGATAGAGCTTGCCTCCTGTTCCTTGAAGTCTCAGGACCAAAAAGACTTCTGCCTTTCACGTGGACGCTCCGTGCGCCGAAAATTTCGACGCACAGCTTGTTTCGCGGCGAGAAAAACGCCGCACACCGACGCTGATCAACGCGACGCCCTCGGGACGATCGAGACTTCGACGCACAACCTCGCAAGGACAAAGCCGCCCGACTTCCAAGGAGAAATCGACGCGACGCCTACCGTGAGTGCGAAACTTTGACGCACGGCCTCGCAAGGACAACGCCGCCCGACTTCCAAGGAGAAATCGACGCGACGCCTGCCGTGAGACCAAAATTTCGACGCACGGCCTCGCAAGGACAACGCCGCCCGACTTCCAAGGAGAAATCGACGCGACGCCTACCGTGAGATCGAAACTTCGACGCGCAGCCCCGCAGAACGACGCGCAGCCGGAAAATAAGCAGGAGAATCCACGCACAGACCCGGGACATCTGGTAATCCCCGCGATCCACAAAAAGAGACTGTCTGCGCGCCGGAAAACGACGCCCGACTTCCCCGCGTGGAAAAGAACGACGCAAGTCTGTGTGTGCTGAGGAGAAATCGACGCACACACCCCTTTTTCCACGCATCTCTTCTCCTGTGGCCCTCTGAGGAGATTTCCCACCAGAAACCAGGTACTCTGTGCTTGAAAGACACTTTATTGCTTTTTAAAAGACTTAAAGACACTTAATATCACTTTTCAGTGATATCTTTACAAATTCGTATTGCAACTTTGATCGTTTTGACCTACAAGTACCCAGATAAATATTCTATATTTTTCTAAACACTGTGTGGTGTATTTTTGTGGTGTTATACTATGGTGTTGTATGATTTATTGCACAAATGCTTTACACATTGCCTTCTAAGTTAAGCCTGACTGCTCGTGCCAAGCTACCGGAGGGTGAGCACAGGCTGATTTTGGATTGTGTGTGACTTACCCTGACTAGAGTGAGGGTTCTTGCTTGGACAGAGGGCAACCTAACTGCCAACCAAAAACCCCATTTCTAACATTGGTGATCAGCGGTGAGGATAGGACTTGTGTTTGTGCAGTGACATACAGTAGCTAAGTATTTCACTACCTACCCACAGTTGAAGGTCAACTTGATTTTTTATCTCTTTTTTGACTTTTGGTCTCTGATGTCCTCCTGGATATACTATTGATATTTTGGACTTTGGATTTTGGTTTTTGCTGGTAAGATCCTATCAGAATGGGATCGCTTACCTACTTATTCTTTTTGCCTACTGACCACCTCACTAAGGCTGACCTAAGGAAGCTTTGCAGAGAATGTGGCCTTCCTGTAGCAAAGAGATCTACTAAAGCAGAGATGCTACATGCCTACATAGTCTGGGAGGAAGACAGATGGGCAGAGAGAGAGGCAGCAAGAAACCAAATGACTAAGTACCCCTCAGAGGAGGAGGAGGACGACTCAGATGAGGAAAGAGACCCAGTGAAAAAAGAATGGCTCATGGCTCAAGCACGGTGGATGGAAGAGCTAGATGAGTTTATTGAAAGGGCTGAGGCAGCAAGTCTCTTAGCCCTGGAAGAAGAAAAGATTGCAGCTCAAGAGCTGAGCTGTAAAGAGCTGAAACTGGAGGCCGGAAGGGCTGAGTCCAGTTCAGATGGTGGCAGCAAAAATCTTGCATCTAGTACTGCTGAAGAAGGGCACAAGCCCAGAGATGTGGTACCCAACTTGAAGAAGAGAGTTGACACACCCCAGGCGGTTCAAGGGTATGAGGTAGTTCCCGTTATGCACAGGGTCCCTGAGAAGGATTGGGGAACTGGCACAGGGAGTCATATTCCTACTGGGGGGAGGGACACTTTACTGACTCTAGCAGAGAGTGACAGAGAAAAGGGTTCCCCCCTGGTGGACGTCCTGGATATAGAGTGTAGAGACATCCCAGAAGAGTTTGGGTTGAGTGTCAGGGACAGACAGATACTGTCTCACCAGTCTCAGGAGGGTGAAGTAGAGTGCTTTTTCAAGGTTGAGTTACTGGGTGGTTGGGTGAAGGGTACTGTGGTTAATACATGTGAAGGGCAGAGTGATGTAATTGCTGGAGAGCATATGTCTGGTCCTTATTTTCCAGAGCTACGCCAACACCAGGTGGAGTGTGAGTTCTCTGACCCCAGGGAACTTACAGTGGAGGCAGACTTTTGGGTGAGTACCAGAGAGTCTGAAGAGGCATTTGGGGGTGCTCCTGAAGGGAGTGGTCTAGGTGGTTCCCGACCAAGTGAGGTGGGAGAGGATTGTAGTGTCCCAGGTAGGTCTCAGAGCCTAACCTGTACCGTAGGGCTACCTTTTGAGGGAAGCCCCGCAGTGTCAGAAGAACTTGGGGGGATGACTGTAGACAGCATCCCAACAGTTCTGGTGTCTGGCAGTACCACTCCTAGTGAGGGGGTGCAGAAGTCCAGACATAGGGTTGAGAGGGGGTGGCCGACCCCAGTGGAGGATCTTGAAAGTCAGGGGTCAGCTCTGAGAGCAGAGCCCCCCAGGAATGACCCAGGTGAAACCGTTTCTGGTTTGGGGGAAACCCAGACTCTGCCGGATGGGCAGAGGTCGGGAGACCTGCGCCAACCAGACTCTTGTGTGGCCCTTGGGGACGGCGTGTCCCTTGTGGGGGGTGAGAGTGCCCCCCAGGAAGTCCTGGCATGCCAGGCAAAGATTCAACCTCAGGGTGGTGACTCTGGGTTGGATAACCGGGTTCAGAGGTTAAACTTTGACCTGGTGGGGGGTAGATGTGCCCCCCAGAAAGTCCTGGAATGCCAGGCAATGGTTCAACCTCAGGGTGGTGACTCTGGGTTGGCTTACCAGGTGAAGAGGTCAAACTCTGACCGGGTGGGAGGTAGGTGTGCCTCCCAAGAAGTCCTGCTGTGCCAGGCAATTGTCCAACCTCAGGGTGTTGACTCTGGGTTGGATGGTCAGGTTCAGAGGTTAAACTCTGACCTGGTGGGGGGTAGGTGTGCCCCCCAGAAAGTCCTGGCGTGCCAGGCAGTTGTCCAACCTCAGGGTGTCAACTCTGGGTTGGATGGCCAGGTTCAGAGGTTAAACTCTGACCTGGTGGGAGGTAGGTGTGCCTCCCAGAAAGTCCTGGGGTGCCAGGCAATTGCCCAACCTCAGGGTGGTGACTCTGGGTTGGCTAACCAGGTTCAGAGGTCAAACTCTGACCTGGTGGGGGGTAGGTGTGCCCCCCAGAAAGTCCTGGTATACCAGGCAATGGTTCAACCTCAGGGTGGTGACCCTGGGTTGGAGAACCAGGCTCAGAGGTTAAACTCTGACCTGGTGGGAGGTAGGTGTGCCTCCCTGAAAGTCCTGGCCTGCCAGGCAATGGTTCAACCTCAGGGTGGTGACTCTGGGTTGGATATCCCGGTTCAGAGGTTAACCTCTGACCTGGTGGGGGGTAGGTGTGCCCCCCAGAAAGCCCTGGTGTACCAGGCAGTTGTCCAACCTCAGGATGGTGACCCTAGGTTGGAGAACCAGGTTCAGAGGTTAAACTCTGACCTGGTGGAGGGTCAGTGTGCCCTCCAGGAAGTCCTGGCATGCCAGGCGATTGTTCAACTTCAGGGTGGTGACTCTGAGTTGAATGGCCCAGTTCAGAGGTTAAACTCTGACCTGGTGGAGGGTCAGTGTGCCCTCCAGAAAGTCCTGGCGTGCCAGGCAATTGTTCAACCTCAGAGTGCTGACTCTGGGTTGGATAACCGGGTTCAGAGGTTAAACTCTGACCTGGTGGGGGGTAGGTGTGCCCCCCAGAAAGTCCTGGCGTGCCAGGCAATTGTTCAACCTCAGGGCGGTGACTCTGGGTTGGATACCCAGGTTCAGAGGTTAAACTCTGACCTGGTGGGAGGTAGGTGTGCCTCCCAAGAAGCCCTGCTGTGCCAGGCAATTGTCCAACCTCAGGGTGTTGATTCTGGGTTGGATGACCAGGTTCAGAGGTTAAACTCTGACCTGGTGGGGGGTAGGTGTGCCCCCCAGAAAGTCCTGGCGTGCCAGGCAATTGCCCAACCTCAGGGTGGTGACCCTGGGTTGGGGAACCAGGCTCGGAGGTTAAACTCTGACCTGGTGGGAGGTAGGTGTGCCTCCCAGAAAGTCCTGGTGCGCCAGGCAATTGTTCAACTTCAGGGTGGTGACTCTGAGTTGAATGGTCAGGTGCAGAGGTTAAACTCTGACCTGGTGGAGGGTCAGTGTGCCCTCCAGGAAGTCCTGGTGTGCCAGGCAATTGTTCAACTTCAGGGTGGTGACTCTGAGTTGAATGGTCAGGTGCAGAGGTTAAACTCTGACCTGGTGGAGGGTCAGGGTGCCCTCCAGGAAGTCCTGGCGTGCCAGGCAATTGTTCAACTTCAGGGTGGTGACTCTGAGTTGAATGGGCAGGTGCAGAGGTTAAACTCTGACCTGGTGGGGGGTAGGTGTGCCTCCCAGGAAGTCCTGGTTTGCCAGGCAGTGATCCAGTCTGAGGGTACAGACCCTGGGCTGGAAGACCAGGTTCAGGGTGTCCCCCCGGACCTGGAGGGAGGGGCTACTGATAACAGTGCCCCTACCATGTTGTCTTCTGAGGAGGCCACTCCTAGTTGGAGGGTGCTGGACCCCAGAAGGGAGGGCAGGGGGAGGGAAGCCTCACCCCGGGCCCTAGTCCAACCTGAAGGTACAGGCCCCAGGTTGGAGGGCCAGTGGCAGGTTAACAGCCCTGCACTGGTGGAGGAATGGTACAGGGTGACTTCTGTAAGCACCCTGACCATGTTGGACCCTGGGGGTACCGCTCCAGGAGGGAGGGTACAAAGCCCCAGAGGGGAGGACCAGGTTCAGGCTGTCATCCCTGACCTGGTGGAAGGGAGAGTGGTTAAAGGGTGCCCAGCACCTGGGGCTACCGCCCCCCACTCTCCACAGCCACAGTGGTTGGAGAGCTTTGAGAGGCCTGGGGCCTGGCTCTCATCCCTGGCAGCTGTCAGTAATCACTGTGGCTTGCTGTCCGGGTGGACAGAGTTATCCCTGGGGAGGGGACAAGTGTCACACCCCAGGGGTAGAGTGGGCAACACCACTATGTTGGTCATGGTGGTACTATCCTGCTCCTGGGATACATCTTTGAGCAAAGTAAGGTTAGGTGCTACACAGATGGGATCCGCAGGAAAGGAGAAAGGTTCCCCATGGATGGGCTTAGTGGGCCCTGAGAGTATGGACAGAGGGATCCAATGGGAGTCAGGAAGGCGAAGAACTGGAGCATGCCCCTGCTGTTGTGGGCCTGGGTCCTTGTTCTGTCGCCTCAAACAGGGAAGTACATCAGGATAGTGATTGTTCTCCCCTGGCTTTAGGCTGGTGGGGGGTCATGTTGGACCTGGCTTTTTGACAGGGACATCCCCAAACTTTTTCTCTTCCTTCCTCCTATTTTTTTCTGACCTGTTGTTGTTGGCTTTTGACCTCTGAGCACTTTACCACTGCTAACCAGTGCTAAAGTGCATATGCTCTCTGTGTAAATTGTACTATTGATTGGTTTATCCATGATTGACTATTTAATTTACCTGTAAGTCCCTAGTAGAGTGCACTACATGTGCCTGGGGCATGTAGATTAAATGCTACTAGTGGGCGTGCAGCACTGGTTGTGCCACCCACCTCAGTAGCCCCTTAACCTTGTCTCAGGCCTGCCATTGCAAGGCCTGTGTGTGCAGTTTCACTGCCACTTCGACTTGGCATTTAAAAGTACTTGCCAAGCCTAGAACTCCCCTTTTTTCTACATATAAGTCATCCCTAATGTGTGCCCTAGGTAACCCCTAGAGCAGGGTGCTGTGTAGGTAAAAGGCAGGACATGTACCTGTGTAGTTATATGTCCTGGTAGTGTAAAACTCCTAAATTCGTTTTTACACTACTGTGAGGCCTGCTCCCTTCATAGGCTAACATTGGGGCTGCCCTCATACACTGTTGAAGTGGCAGCTGCTGATCTGAAAGGAGCAGGAAGGTCATATTTAGTATGGCCAGAATGGTAATACAAAATCCTGCTGACTGGTGAAGTCGGATTTAATATTACTATTCTAGAAATGCCACTTTTAGAAAGTGAGCATTTCTTTGCACTAAAATCTTGTTGTGCCCGTCAATCCACGTCTGGCTAGGTTTAGTTGACAGCTCCTTGTGCATTCACTCAGACACACCCCAAACACAGGGTACTCAGCCTCACTTGCATACATCTGCATTTTGAATGGGTCTTCCTGGGCTGGGAGGGTGGAGGGCCTGCCCTCACACAAAGGACTGCCACACCCCCTACTGGGACTCTGGCAGACAGGATTGAGCTGAAAGGGAACTTGGTGCATTTCTTAGAGACTCTTTGAAATCACCCCCACTTCAAAGGCACAACTTAGTATAAAACAGGGCCTCTGCCCTACCTCATCAGACACTTGCTGGAGAAGAAACAGGAACCAGAAACTACATCCTGCCAAGAAGAACTGCCTGGCTGCTCAAAGGATTCACCTGTCTGCTTTCTCCAAAGGACTGCTGTCTTGCTGTTGCCCTGCTGCCTTGCTGAACTCTTGTCTGGCTGTGAAAGTGCTCTCCAAGGGCTTGGATAGAGCTTGCCTCCTGTTCCTTGAAGTCTCAGGACCAAAAAGACTTCTGCCTTTCACGTGGACGCTCCGTGCGCCGAAAATTTCGACGCACAGCTTGTTTCGCGGCGAGAAAAACGCCGCACACCGACGCTGATCAACGCGACGCCCTCGGGATGATCGAGACTTCGACGCACAACCTCGCAAGGACAAAGCCGCCCGACTTCCAAGGAGAAATCGACGCGACGCCTACCGTGAGTGCGAAACTTTGACGCACGGCCTCGCAAGGACAACGCCGCCCGACTTCCAAGGAGAAATCGACGCGACGCCTGCCGTGAGACCAAAATTTCGACGCACGGCCTCGCAAGGACAACGCCGCCCGACTTCCAAGGAGAAATCGACGCGACGCCTACCGTGAGATCGAAACTTCGACGCGCAGCCCCGCAGAACGACGCGCAGCCGGAAAATAAGCAGGAGAATCCACGCACAGACCCGGGACATCTGGTAATCCCCGCGATCCACAAAAAGAGACTGTCTGCGCGCTGGAAAACGACGCCCGACTTCCCCGCGTGGAAAAGAACGACGCAAGTCTGTGTGTGCTGAGGAGAAATCGACGCACACACCCCTTTTTCCACGCATCTCTTCTCCTGTGGCCCTCTGAGGAGATTTCCCACCAGAAACCAGGTACTCTGTGCTTGAAAGACACTTTATTGCTTTTTAAAAGACTTAAAGACACTTAATATCACTTTTCAGTGATATCTTTACAAATTCGTATTGCAACTTTGATCGTTTTGACCTACAAGTACCCAGATAAATATTCTATATTTTTCTAAACACTGTGTGGTGTATTTTTGTGGTGTTATACTATGGTGTTGTATGATTTATTGCACAAATGCTTTACACATTGCCTTCTAAGTTAAGCCTGACTGCTCGTGCCAAGCTACCGGAGGGTGAGCACAGGCTGATTTTGGATTGTGTGTGACTTACCCTGACTAGAGTGAGGGTTCTTGCTTGGACAGAGGGCAACCTAACTGCCAACCAAAAACCCCATTTCTAACAGATATTTATCACCGCTGTTAAGTTCTGATCTCCAGGGTATTGGATTATAGCAGAAGAAATAATCATTGCACCAAGGCTGAGCCACTCAGAACTGGGGATGTTTGTGACCTGTGGCAATTGTTAGTCTAGTGCCAAAATAGGTACTTTTTCAATTGCACAGGTGATTGTGTTAACACACATGTTTGATGCTGTTGATGAAGCAAACTATTCTTTTTGGATACATTGTACTTTAATACAACTGGAACCCGAGCAAGGGCATGTCACATGGCAGAGGCATCCAGCTGGTAAACACAAGCATTTCTCAGACATCGAGAAAAAAGTGCCATAGGGCCTCACTAAAGCTATCACCTTAATCAGATTAGGAAATGTCATGCATACACATTACACCTGGAAGTGAGCTGAAAAGGGTGTTCTATGGATGAGATACATCCATGATGCACAATAGGTGATATTCTTTGAAGCAAGTTGTAGCAACTTCATAGAGCACCTCAGTCTTCATAGAGCATATTCACAGAGTCTAATCAATCTTTAGGAATATCTTGTATGGCGGAAATAATTTTGACAGATTCTTAAATTGAAATGTATATAATGAACATGAACTAGAATATAATGCAAGAACTAGAAGGTGTATACAAGGATGACAACGTTCATGTAGACGATGGCATCATTAAGGAGCACTTGTTTTTTTTATAACTGTTATGCCCTAACCTATAAAGATCTCGGCATTGTGAATCATGACAAAATATTTTTGACAAACAATAACTGCAACATACCTCTCATGATCTCAAACAATCCAACGTGTTCTGTGAATATAATAGTGAATGTAGAAAACAATTTGCTGCATTTGAAAAATGAAGGACATCAACTGTGTGTCTAATTACCTAACATGTGTCAAATACGAGGGGAGGGGCTTTAATCTGGATTTGACTTATATCACATGAAAAGTTTATAATGGTTTTAAATAGCTATATGTTTTTATCCAGTGGCACTTTGTTTTCTAATGTAGCCCAAAGCTACTGCCAAGGCTAGTCTTTGGTTGATTTCCGTTTGACTGAAATGTGGTGTTTGATTTTCAAGCATAAATAAATGTCACATGTGTCTGTGCACAGTTAATGTCTGGATTGAAATTAATGTTGGGCAAGGGTGGAAGAGAGACACTGTGACAAGTGGCAATTAGTGGTCCCATTTACAAGGCACCCCTAATTAGGGAAGGTGCGAGACTGCAAATGCTACATTACTAAATGTGTGACATCAGTTCTTTGCTTTGTTTTATGCTTTTTTGGGGTACCTAGGAGACATTTAGGTCAAGCACATAATTGAGTTTACAATCATTTTCCCATAACAGCGTATCATTGGCATCGCCAAATATTTTTTCAGGTCATTGATTAGTATTACTCCTATATTTGTTGTTACCTGGATCTATACACGCCTTGAGGTCACACAGCCATTGGAGTTTTCACAATATCAGAAAAAGACGCTGCTAGAGCTACAGCTCCCATTTCACCTCTGTCAGTTGGGATAATGTTCCTTATGTTAGGGTGACCAGATTTTGAGAAGCAAAATCCGAGACAGGCCAGTCATAAAAGTAGAACTAAAGCCTTTTGCCCCTTCTATGTTTGGCATGTCCTGGTTTCAACATAGCCTTGTAAATGTGTGCATGTACATATATCCTTGTCAATGTGTTCATATATACGTTTATATACCATTAGCTATGGCAGGACCTCCATTGTTAGCCTTCATGTCCTCCCCACTCTGCCTTCGCTGTGCTGGAGAAGCACCTGACCTCCTCCTCTGCTGCCTGAAAGAAACAGATATATTAGTTACATTTGGCAGACTTTGGAGCAAATTTCAGATCTGCTTTGCAGAAGGACTTGACCTTTCTCCCAAAAACCGCGGCATGTATTTAAAAGTAAGGGGACTGTCTGGGGAAATCCAAAACGTCTGTTCACCCTGCTTCCTGAACATCATATGGAATGCCTAATTTAACACGTTAAAATGCATCTTGGAGCACGCTGGGATTCAGAAGACTGGAGCTCCAGGGCACGGCTATTTACTACGTTAATAAAATGATTTAATTGGTAAATGTTGTTTCATATTAGACATACGTTTTTAATAAGCAAACCTATTGATCATTACATAAAGGAGGACACACCAGCTGTAAATATCCCATACTTCCAACTCCCAACACGCTAGTTATTTAGAGGGTGTATATTTTTTGTTGTCAAAACTCCATCACCACAATGCTTAGTCAGAAAAAAAAACACTTGCACCATGTTGGTTTATTGCTCAATTACCTTGGCAAATTACTTGTTCTGCCTGAGTTTCCAAGATCTATGAGTGCGGCGTATTTCAAGCCTTGCGGCAGCACACTGGTACAGCCAGCATTAATGACTATCACTTCTACCTGCTGAGGTCTCATGGTGGCATGAAGAGCAGTGATTGTGATATCACAAAGTCAGTGATCCTGCACCCACCTGCAGCTGCACTGACAGGCAGTAACTAGAAAGCAAGAATTCACAAACTCTTTACAGTCAAATAAGATACTTTTATTAGACAGTATAATTTATTTTAAGTACGTTTAACCTATGAGACTTTCTGAACGTCTAACAGAGAAGGAGGCGGAAATTCTCTAAATATATGGTAATATACTTACAGATATCTTTTCTCCACTGCATTCATTCAAGGATGATGATCATTGTAAAATATCACAGTTAAAATATCACTAATTAACCTGAAATTTACCAGCAGTAATTTTGTTGCCGCAAGTTATTCCCTATTCTTTACACAATGCTTCTTAATACATCGTAAATACTATTAAAAAATGAATGCAATTACCACTGCTGGCAATTACCATGGTATTTAGCGGAATTTCCTAAGTATCACATTTATTTCAGTGCTTAAGGTTTGGCATAGTGCTAAAAAAGTAAACGTACATCGTTAATACACAGTAAACTCCACTCATTCCATGTACCTCACGCTACAAACTGCGTTCATTTCTGAGCAAATTTAGTTTAGTAGAGATACTGAATGTTCATTTAATCTGCATTTCTCTGTTTAACTTCTTCAGAGATGCTTATTTAATTTGTTAATGCATTAAATGAAATGTAATATCAAATGTTTTAGTGCACCGTGCTTGCTAAATTATTTTGCGTTGATTTATTGGTTATGTATACCTAATTTCCTTCTTAAGGTCTTGGCATTGGCAACATGTTCTATATATTCTGCGAAGATGGAATCAAAGTGATACAGCCGGTAGAGTGTGAATTTCAGAGACACATTAAACCAACTGAAAAGTTAATTGGATCTCAGGTGAGACTTCTTTAAGACCATTTGTAAAATATTCTCTGTTTGTATTAACTTGAAATTGTTTAAGCCCTTAGTCCAGTACTTTTTTGTCCAAGTGCTTGTTTACGCCCAGAACATGTTGGTATTGTTACTGTATGGAATACAATTACAGATGATTTTAGTCATTCCTGGGAATTTCGGAATGGACAAGTTCTTTGTATCATCCAAGGAAACATATATGTGACAAGTATTATATAAAGTGCTTTTTTACAAAGGCTATCAATAGAATTGTATGAAAAACCCCAAATAACCAACTATTTTACAGTAAGTGCAATGTGTTACTTTTGACATTGTCTTTTTCATAAACGTTCTAGAGTTCTTGATCATAGATTAGTCAAGATTGATACGCAGTTTCTAGCTGGGGGACCCAGTTTATCACTACCTTGTTGTTGTTTTACATTTTTGTTGTACACATATATATCCAAAAGAAAACGAAATAAGAAGCCTTCCTACTCCAATCTAGCACAAGTTTATTCCACAATAGTTTGGCAGCAAATTATTCCTTCCTGACGCGTTTCGGCAAACAGCCTTGTTCGCAGGAGATCAGTTGTATATGATCACAGATGCTTCAAATCTAAATTTATACATGTCACATGATTTAATGGCTGAATACTTCAACTCCCAGAATGCACCCTTCTTATCAGCGTATTATCACACTGTGGCATATTTACATTATATTGCTTGAAGAGCGTTTCTTCGCCACATTTGATATTGTGCTTCATGTTTTAATCAGGTGCAAAATGTCTCAAATAAAGTGATCACTTGCAGTTTGGTTCAAAAATAAAATGAGCTATGAAGTCAAGCAACCCTCATTCTCATAGATGCTGCCATAAACAGTAATTTAATGTCTCTTACTTGTGAATGTTCGGAATGTGAATGAGGAAAAAATCCCTCTCTCTTCTCCCTTTCTCGTCTGTCTGTTCATTATTCACAGGAGAAATCCTTTGTTTGGCACACAGGCAAGTAGGTCATGCCCCCTCTAAATAATCCACATCAACAAGCTTCACCAACGGGGCCCCCAACCCTTCAGGGCTCCTTCACAACAGGGATGGAGCATCCTGTTACATTCATCCAAAAGAAAACAAAATATGAAGCCTTCCAACTCCAATCTAATCTTCTTTGCTTTCGCTCACTGAACTGGAGTTGGTAAAGATGCTGGAATCGTTTCTTGACCTGTCTGGAAAATAAGAAGAAAAACTTCTTCATAGGGCATGCAATTCCAATTGGATTTAAAGGCTTTATACAGCGTAGTCCTTGGTGCCTGATCACATGTTAATTGCTGAATCCTGAGTGCTCCAACCTCACTATTCCTGGTCTAACTGCTCTTGAATGTCCAAAACGTTTTTCTGATATTTTTTATTTAGTATAATGAAACTTACTTTTACAATGATGCTTTGTGTAATTGTATGTTAATTTAAGTCCTTGTTAGCAGTGTTACTTGTTAGGGGTGGTTGGAACTCGTGGAGTTTCATTCCGTAGAATTGTGAAATGCTACATAAAATCTCCTTGAGATTCTGTGGCATTATGCCAACAGGCGCACTTGGCATTTCTTAAGCTATAGTTTAGCACTAGTAGAACGAGCAGTGCTGAAATACCAGAATGAATGGCATTGTGCAGTGTGCAAGATGGCGCGTCCATTCTAGTTGAATTTGCTGCCACTTGAGGCGAAGACATACTCGAGCAGCAGAAAATTTACTCGAGAAGCAGCCCTCTGACTGCTAGCGACTATCTGCATTAGAAAATCGCTCTGGGGCAGCCAAATCTTGCTTGCACTCGCATTTTTGAAGCCTTGAGGGGAAAAGGTTTTGCCATGCAGTGATTGTTGGAATTTGGCCTTAATGTCTTGCTAACCAGACCAACACAGAGTTGCCAAGTCTGAAATAAAACATTGTGCCCAACCCCTGTCCTTGTGCATGTGAAAACATCTTTTCCAGTCTCTAAATTATAGTGTTTGGTATGTGTTACCAAAGAAATGATTCTTTTTACTGTTGAATTCTAATTAGATAAGTTTGGATTGGTACTTATCTGTATATTTTTTGAGCACCTGCCAATCATGCGTTTAGTCTGCTGAATTAAGTTAACTTACTTACATAGTGTATCATATCCTTAGTTTGTTCACAATGCATATGGTAACCAATTTCTCCTTCTTTCCAGAGAAACAATATTTTAGACTTCGATATCCTCATTAATAGCTGAGAGCTCAGTCAATCAAATAGGATTTATGGAGCATGGCAAATCTCCCGCAAGGTTATCCAGGTGCGCAGAACATAGCTGGTAATGGGTTTAGTTGAACAGCCAGATCTTGAGTGTAGGAGAGAGGATTACAGCCGTAGGTGAAGGGGGAGGTCATTTAAACATTTCGCCACAAGTTAGGAGAACAAGCATCCTCCACTGTTGCTTCGGCGGATGCAGGGGGGGTGTGCAAGGGACATGGAAATGGAGCACAGGTGTCTGGAGGGTTGGTGGAAGTTCAGCTGGTGGTTGATGTATGCTAGTCCTTGATTGCGAAGGGCCTTGTAAGTGTGGATCAGCATCTGAAATTGAGATCTCTTCTGAATGGGGAGCCAGTGAAGCTTCTTGAGGTGGGGGTGGTGTGTGTCCATTTGGGGAGGTCAGGATGAGTCTGGCAGCTGAATTCTGTATGGCCTGTAATCTTTTCAGGTGATGAGTTGTGATTCCAATGTAGAGTGCGTTGCCCTAGTCCACCTGTCTGGTGACAAGGGGTTGAGTGACATTCTCGTGGGGTTGATGCAGAGTCATTTGAAGAACTTACAAAGCATTAGAAGAATGCAGAAGCAGCAGAATAGACTCCACTGATCTGTTTTTTCATGGTGAGCTTACTGTCCAGGATGATGCCAAGGTTGCGAGCATGGTCTTTCGGAGTGAGTGTTGGTCCTAGTTTGGTAGGCTACCAGGAGTCATTCCACAGGGTGGTATTGTTCCAAAAAATCAACACTTGTGTTTTGTGTGTGTTTTCAGTTTTAGGCAGTTGTTATTTATCCAGTCGGAGATGCCTGTCATGCACTTGCAGACGCTGGCCTTTATGGTGGAGGACCTTCTGATAGTGACAAGATGAGCTGGGTGTCATTTGCGCAGGATATGATGTCGTTCCATGGTCCTGATGATGTTGGTCAAAGCGAACATGTAGATGTTGAACCATGTAGGGTTGGGGGATGGGCACTGAGGGATGCTGCAGACGATGCCCCCGGGTTCAGAGGTGAAAGGTGCTAGGTGGATTCTCTGGGTTCTACCAGTGAGGAAGGATGTGATCCATTTGAGGGCATCTCCTTGGATTCCAATATGATGAAGCTTCTTGATGTGGGTGTGCTGGGATGTGGTATAGAATGCTGCTGAGAGGTCAAGGAGGATCAGGGCTGCCATTTCTTCACAGTCAAAGAGGGTTCTTATGTCATCAGTGGCAGCTATCAGGGCAGTTTGGTGTGGAATCCAGATTATAAAGGGTCCAGAAGATTGATGAACACCAGATGTTCTGTGAGTAGGTAGTTGGTTACTTTTTTAGGACTTTGGTGGGAATCAAAGAGATGGAACAGTAGTTCTTGAGTGTGCTGCGGTCAGTGGAGTGTTTCTTGAGAAGGGGTTTGACTTCTGCATGTTTCCATACTTCGGGGAAGGTGGCGTGGTTATAGTGAAATTAAAGTTAGCTGTGAACTTGTTGTGGATCATCTTGCTCGCAAGCTTGAAAATGTGGTGGGTAGAGGGCCCATGAGTGCTCCCGATTGGACAGAGTTCATGATAGCTGTTGTGTTTTTTAGTGAGCTGGTCCCAGGTGGTGAGCAGGTGGTCGGATATAGCATCAGGGTTTGCATCCGTGGGAACGAGGAGGCTGAGGGTTTTGTGGTGGTGGGTTGGGGTTTGAAGTTTTTGTAGACAGCGAAAATCTTGTTGCGGAAAAAGTTTGCCAGGGTGTTGCAGAGTTCCTGAGAAGGGGTGATGATATTTTTGGCGACTGAGGGGTTGGAGACCTCTCTGTCGGTGTTGAAGAGTTCTTTGCTGTGGTCAGAGATGGCTTTGATGCAGTTGGCCAAGGCGCTCTCTTTCAGTAGTTTGTGCTATTGGTTGAGGGTTGACTTGAAAGTGTCTCAGTCTGTGGGCTCCTTGCTGGAGCACTAGTTCCCTTCCGCTTGCTTACTGTTGCTTTTCACAGTTCTCAGTTCTATGGTGTACCAATTGGCTTTTTGGTGGGTCCCTTGAGTTTGGTGGGCTTGACAGGAGCGACACTGTCTGTTCAATTGGTGAAACAGGTGGAGATGATCTTGACAGCCTGTTCTGGGTTGGTTGTGGTCAAGGTAGGAGGTGTTAAGGGCATCAGTCCACTTGCTCTGTATTTCTTTATTCTAGCTGTTAAGTGAGGTGTTAGGAGGCTTGGTGGCTGTGCTGGGGTATCCTGTGCTGATGAAGTAGATGATGGCATGGTCTGTCCAGGTGAGCTCGGTGACATGGCTGTACTTGACTCAGTCGCTGACCGTAAAGATGGGTTTGAGCATGTGTTTTGTGCAGTGTGTAGGGTCAGTAACTAGTTGGGAGAGGCTGATGTTGTCCATTCTTTCAAGGATTTTGGCAGTGTTGATGTCACTGAGGTCTTTGAGGTGGAAATTGAGGTCTCCGAGGCAGATGTAGTGTTTGCAGTTGATGTTGAGTGGGGTGATGAATTTGGGGATGGTGCGGCAGAAACTGGGGTGTGGTCATGGAGGTCTGGTGGTGAAGGTGCCTCTGATGGTGTTTGCCATTGATTTGGAGTTGGCAATTAAGGTGTTTCATGATCAGGATGATGTTCTCTGCGGTGTTGGTGCAGTGGATGGCTTCTTTGTGGATGATGGCCATTCCACCTCCATGTTTGTTGATGCAGTCCTTGTGTGCTATATTGTAGCCATCTTGAGCTGTTGAGGTGATGTCAGGAGCAGACGCAGGATTGAGCCAGGTCTTCGTGAGGTAGACAACATCGGGAGTGAGGGAGGTGATGGTTTTCTAGTTCTCAGTGGCGTGCTTGCAGAGTAATTGTGCATTGAGAAAGAGGTAGTGGAGTTGTTCTGAAGCAGTCGTGGTCGGCGTGGTGGTAGTTGATGTGCATGCAGGTGCTCCTGTATGGCAGAAGAAGAAACAGAGCCGGTAGGTAAAATGTGTCGACAACTGATCATGGAGAAGTGTGGCAGCAGTTGTTGTTGAGGAGTCTAGAGTCCAGGACTTGGAGCTTGGTGGTGGTGCATCAGCATTTGGCAGGAGAACCAGGGTTCTTAGTGCTGGATGTGGTCCAGGCACAGACAGGCTTTCCTTTGTCACCTTTGGTGCATTAATGTTGAGCCTTCTGCACATGTTTGCTGAGAGCCTGAGCTCCATCCTCCATTAAGTAGGTCCTGGGAGGAGCGAGGGGTGTAGGCAGGGCCTGTGAGGGTGGGGTGCTAGAGGGAGACACAGCGGCAAAAAGCAGGAAAAAGTGTCAGGAAAAATGGTGGGAAAGCAGGCGAGGAAAAACAAAAATAAATTATCAAAGGCAGTACAAAACCAAACAAATTGAACAAGATTAAACAAAGATGAGTTAAACAAGGTTGAGCCCAAAAACACAATAACAAAGGGAACAATTCAGTAACTGGGGAGGAGAGCTGTCACGAAGGACTAACATAAGTTCTCATTCCGATAGATTTTCCATTAGAAAGGGGCAGATTTTTGTAATAACTTTCTGCTCAATTATTCGTTAAGATTGTGTAATACTTCCTGTAAACCTTTCAGGTGCATGCTAATTATGCATATGTGCTTACTTCGAGGAAGTCCACGTTTTATCAATTATTTGACTTTTTTAATGCATTTATTCCTTAGTCAAATAGGGGCCTATTCACAACAGCTAATTTGGACTAGGTAAAATATTGCTACTTTACTTACTCCAAAATATAATTCACAGAATTCCTGCTGGAGATTTCCACCTCCACTATGCGAGATCTTCAGGTCATGGTGGAGTTCTTAAATCATGAAAGTATAGTATTAAGTAGTAAATATAGGAGGGAAAAGGGTTGGGTAGTGGTAAAACCTAGAAAGGTAATGCAAAATGGTTGATGTTAAGGAAAAATAAAGGAAGATTTAAAGGAGGGACAAGTTAATAAAGAAAGCCCACCCATGTAGAGTATGACAATTTCAGTTCACAAAATACACATTTAAAACTATTACTATCGACGAAACAGGTTAAAAAATACTCCGGTCCTAACACCACACATGTCAAACCACCAGTGCTGTAAAACACTCCCATACAAATTGATGAAAGTAGGAAATAGCACTACCAAATAGGGAACCATATAAATTAAAATAAAATAAAGAAATATATGTAAAATAATTAATTCATTTATATAATTTTCGTTGTATTAATTAAATATGTTTAAAATGTTTTAAATATTTTCTTAAAATATATATAACAATTTGATACAATATATGATAAGTTAAAAAAAATATTTTTAAATTAAATCAAAAATAAAATAATGCATAATTTGCACAGAAGAGTGTAGCACAACATAAATTATAGTTTAAGGGGTAGGCATGTGAGAATTACTTCTTTATTATGTTATATAAAAAATGTAAATAGTATATCAAAATTAAAATAATAAAAAATGGTATTACTATGTTACGGTTCAGTGCAGTTGTGTTTCCCTTTGTTACTGAGGTAGACCTATGTAAATAAGAGTTAGGGACATGTTTTTATTTAAAAGAATACAAATTTTTTCATAAAAGTCTATACTAACTCATTTTATGGGGTAGAGTCCTCTAAATTGAGTTATCTTAATTCTTCTAGTGGACATATCATGGGGAGGTTTTGATCTTGGAGAGCCTTGGAAGACTGCTAAAAACTGAACATAGCAGCCAAAGGCTGGGCTGCTCTTTTTTGCATTATGCAACACTAGAATTGACCTAAATGTCAGTTGGGTGTCCCTTCTTTCACACTATGTCTGTGCTCAGGGCCACTATCTACTGCTAAATATGTCCTTGCGCTGCATTTAACTCTGATCAAGCACCCTACTTTGGAATACATCTTTAGCAAAATCGAAATTTTGGTTAACTTGGAGATCCCATTTCTCCTCATTGTATCTTTCCTTAACACAATTTTACATTTGAATAGTCATTCATACCACTCCCTTCTCACCAGTTATAAGGTTTTATAAATGTTGTAAAGAAGCAACCATGACCCATGTCCTAAGAGGATGTACAGGTCAGGTCCTACATTAAAGCCACCAAACACAGAGATAACATGGGTTTGTGATACAAAATAGATTATAATTATTACTCTGTCATTGATGACCTTGAGTAATTTTCCCCCAAACTGACCCAAACAAGATGTCAATGTCCACAGCCCACATTTCATAATACAACGAATGCACGACTGACCTCCTTGAGATAACACCTCTTAAAACATAACCAAAAACACCAAACCCTCTTCACAATGCTTTTTGAGGATACTATTTCAAGAAATACAATTGGTGAGATTAATACGTTATAAATGGAGACAAACAAAGGGCTGCTAGAAGACTGTGAATTAGGCACTACTGTAATGTAAGTGCCACTTGCACCAAACTTCTTATGACAATTGCAACAACCAACCACTTGTATAGGTTAATGTTTTTAAATATTTCTTTTAATGGAGTACAACAAAATGCATTTGCTTAACCCATGCACCTGAACAGGATGTTCATACATGGGTGGTCATACAGGGAAACACACACTTACAAAGTCAAAAGCTAGGCAATCAAAGACAGACCTATTGGTTCTGTCATTGGTTGTTTTTCAGTGTCATAGTTTTCAAGGAATGTCGGTGTTGGGATCGGTGGAATCAAGAAGCACTGCAGGGGTTTTGGCTGTATTCACAAAAATGTTGGTTGTTTTGTGCTCAAAAACAGTGCAGAGGTTTTTGTGTGTCCTTGAGTGGTTATTAAGGCATTCTCTAAGTATTCAGAATTCATTATTATGAGAAACTGTTCCAAAAAATCCCTTAGTTCTTAGGATCATTGTTGGGCCTTCTCTTTCTACAGGGTCACCCAGATTTTTAGCATTCCTTGGCCTCCCTTTTGCTGAATAAGTTTTTGTTGGCCTTTGGGACTCTGGACATTTTTCCCCTGCTAACCATTAGATACATGCCTGTGCTGTATCAATAAAACATGGTAAAATTGACCTACGCCTTAATGGCACATTAATTTGCTAAAGTCCTAGTAAATGGTATTCCATGTACCCATGGCCTGTAAATAAATACTACTAGAGAGGAGTATTTTGCCATCTAAAAAGTAGCCATTCTAAACATGTCTCAGGCCAACCTGTAATGCAGATTAAGTTGCCATTTCAACCTGGCAAAGTAAACCTTTTGACAGGCTCAAACCCTGCTTTGTAATACTTGTAGACCACCCATAAGATAGCCCCTAACCAATCCTAGGGAAGGGTGCATGGTATTTGAAATGCAGGACATGTCTGTTCACATTTTACATTTCCTGCCAAGGAAAAACACCCAAAGTCATTTTTCACTTCTGTAAAGCTATCTATTCATTAGATTAAGACTGGTTCACCTTATTATACTTAATAATTGATAATGCTAGGTTGGGAGCACATAGAGGTAAGTTATCCTGCCCTTCTACTGACAAATGCAGCTCACAGCTAGGCCTGCCTGTTGTTTGTTACCCTAAGTAGTTTGGAGTCAAACACAGGAAAGGGGGAAAGTTAGGCAAACATCTGCTTACCTTGAACCCAGGCTCCCCACAAATGACTCCATGGGTCAATTGGCCGACCTATTTGAGCTAAAGGCAACAAGCTTCTAGAGGCCTCCTTGCAACTGCTCAGCTGAGCAGCAACAACTGGACATGCCTGGATCTGCCTGAGTCTTGCTGCTGGCTTCTGCTTGAGTGAGTCTTGATACCAGAGAGGTGCCAACCAGCTCCTCACCCTGGACCCTCGTCTGGCATCAGAATGTAATCCTTCTTCAGAAAAGGTGACGATACAGAGGTTTCAGGCTCCTTGCGACCACAAAGTGACCTCTTGGCACCAAGACTAGATTGCCAGTGACAACTGCCAACGCAAAGCCCCAACAGGACCTGCTTTTGTCATCAAAGCGACCATGACAAATCTGCGGACTTTATTGAAGTCAGCAGCCTAAAGCAACATTGCATCAACCCCATGAACATAAACTGAGCAACACTTGACCTACTAATAGCTAAAAACACCCAATTAAGCCTAGAGACTATATAACCAGTTGACTGGAACTTCATTTACTTCCACCTCAATGCAAAACTAGAAGGCAACAAAAACCAAACTCATTGACCCAAACAGTGGACAAAGAGCACTAAACAAATCAATACTGAAGAACTAGAGAGCTCAAGACCAGAGAGAAACAAACACAAACAAAAAAAAATTCAAACCAAAGTAGGTTTCTTCCTATCACAGTTATATAGAGAAAGTAACCACCCAAAAGAACTCTTAAACATCATCACACAACAGAAGTCACCAACCACCTCACCAAAAACTATAGAAATGATGGAACAATGCAAACATATCTCACAGAAGAAAATCACAAAAAATGGATACATCCTTGAGCAATAGCTTCATCAACAAGGAGCCTCCATTGAATACATACCACTCCAAAAACAAAATAAAAAGAAGGAAGGGACTGCAACACATCCACCCCAGTTACTTCTTAAGAACAATGCAATAAGGCAGGAAGTTAAAATACTTGAAGAGAATGAACTGATCAAAATCATATCAGAGCTAACCCCAACAACTTACATTGGCCCATCCATTTTCCACTAATCAAAGAACTCAAATATGTCATCGCATCTAAATTAACTAACATAATTGTTTAGCCACTAATTCAAGCCATAATGCCAGAATGTCAAAAATGAGGAAAAATCACCCATCAAATTATTAAAAACCACTGACAGACCCTAACAACCTACCCAACCTGCTTTTCTTAGTGACAATCTTTGGAAAATGCGTACAAGCCCATCTTAGTCAACACATAGAAGACCACAGCCTCCTCAACATATTTCAGCTGGGATCCAGAGCAGGCTGTAGCACAGAAACAGCTTTCCTAAATATCACCAATGACAAACATGATGCTTGACACAGGGAACTCATGTCTGCTGTCTTCTAGACTTACCTTCGCCTTCCACACAGTGAACCAGCTATACTACTTAAGACCCTAGAATTCTTCATATGAATCAAAGAACCACTGTCATGAACTATTTCATCCTCATACCTGCACAGATGCTTGCAACTAGTCAAACTAATGGACTCACACTCCAACAGAGTCCCTGTCAACCAAGGTGTCCAAGAAGGAACCTAGGGCCAGATGTAGGAAAAATCCAAATTGCGACTTGCAATTTGCGAGTCCCTGCGACTCACAAATTGCAAGTCGCAATTTGGTATGCAGAAAGATATCTCAGACACCTTCTGCAACTCGCAATGGGGTCGCAAAGACCCACCTCATTAATATTAATGAGGTGAGTCGCAGTTTGCGACCCCATTGTGGGTATGGGCACTCACGGGGATGGTGGCCTGCTGGAGTCAGCAGACCACCATGTCCGTGACTGCTGTTTAATAAAGCAGTTTTTTTTTTTCAAAGTGCAGCCCGTTTTCCTTAAAGGAAAACGAGCTGCACTTTGAATAAAAAACCGAAACCTTTAGTTTATGATTTTTTCAGGGCAGGCAGTGGGCCCTTGGACCACTGCCTGCTCTGAAAAAATATTTTTTTATCCAGTCACAAAGGGGAATGGGTCCCATGGGGACCCCTTCCCGTTTGCGACTGGGTTACCATCCACTTCAAGTGGATGGTAACTGCGATTCCATTTGTGACCGCTTTCGCTGTCGCAAATGGAATTGAATTGCATTGCGAGTCGCAAATAGGAAGGGAACACCCCTTCCTATTTGCGAGTCGGAAATGCATTTTGCGAGTCGGATCCGACTCGCAAAATGCATTTCTGCATAGCAAAGAGGCATTTGCTCCTCGCAAACGGCGATTTTCGCTATTTGCGAGGCGCAGTCTCTTTGCTACATCTGGCCCCTATCCCTCACATTATTCAGCCTCCATATGGAACAGCTTCTGACAGATCCTGAAAGAAGCCAACATCAATCACCACCTCTACGCAGATGACAAGCAACTTTACCTTAAAATCTGATCGCCAAATGGCATTCTGCTCCTGAAAAAGTCACTTAGGAAAGCACAACATTGAGTATCTAGAAGTTACCTAAATGTCAACCACCAAAAGACAGAATTCCTATTAATATTGTCTCAAAACAACACATGGCGGATACAAGAATGGATCACCCACATGGATGCTCCCAACTGGCATCTGACAGTAGTACACCACACCAAATCACTGGGCATCATGCTAGAGAAACACCTAAACATGATGACCCACTTAAATACTACAGCAAGAAAGGTCAAGTACAACCTAAAACTCATCAAAAAGATCAAACTTTAAATTCCAGAGCTAGATCTAAAAAATGTGATTCAGGGCATTTTTATTTCCGGCCTGGAAAATGGGACTGCAATCTTAACTGTGACACCAAAAATGCTATTTCCCATAAAAGCAATACTCAACGTAGCAGCCAGGCTGCTCCCAGGAGAGAAACACTATCACCACATCAAGTCTAACTCTCTCTAAACTGGAATGGCTACCAACAGAAGCAAAATAAATCTTCAAAACAGTATGCTTAACACACAGAAACTGTTCCAAAAACTCCCTTAGTTCTTAGGATCATTGTTGGGCCTTCTCTTTCTGCAAGGTCACCCAGATTTTTAGCATTCCTTGACCTCCCTTTGCTGAATCCGTTTTTGTTGGCCTTTGGGACTCTGGACATTTTTCCCCTGCTAACCATTAGATACATGCCTGTGCTGTATCAATAAAACATGGTAAAATTGACCTACGCCTTAATGGCACATTAGTTTGCTTATAAGTCCTAGTAAATGGTATTCCATGTACCCATGGCCTGTAAATAAATACTACTAGAGAGGAGTATTTTGCCATCTAAAAAGTAGCCATTCTAAACATGTCTCAGGCCAACCTGTAATGCAGATTAAGTTGGCATTTCAACCTGGCAAAGTAAACCTTTTGACAGGCTCAAACCCTGCTTTGTAATACTTGTAGACCACCCATAAGATAGCCCCTAACCAATCCTAGGGAAGGGTGCATGGTATTTGAAATGCAGGACATGTCTGTTCACATTTTACATTTCCTGCCAAGGAAAAACATCCAAAGTCATTTTTCACTTCTGTAAAGCTATCTATTCATTAGATTAAGACTGGTTCACCTTATTATACTTAATAATTGATAATGCTAGGTTGGGAGCACATAGAGGTGAGTTATCCTGCCCTTCTACTGACAAATGCAGCTCACAGCTAGGCCTGCCTGTTGTTTGTTACCCTAAGTAGTTTGGAGTCAAACACAGGAAAGGGGGAAAGTTAGGCAAACATCTGCTTACCTTGAACCCAGGCTCCCCACAAATGACTCCATGGGTCAATTGGCTGACCTATTTGAGCTAAATGCAACAAGCTTCTAGAGGCCTCCTTGCAACTGCTCAGCTGAGCAGCAACAACTGGACCTGCCTGGATCTGCCTGAGTCTTGCTGCTGGCTTCTGCTTGAGTGAGTCTTGATACCAGAGAGGTGCCAACCAGCTCCTCACCAAGGCTCTTCACCAAGATATACCAAAACACTTAGCAAAAAAACAGGCTGATCTGAAAAAAAAATATGCACTCAGGAGCACAGACTATATGCTACTGGTACCACCATATTTCAACATGCATTTGCAAAGCAATGGGCCTCACGTTTGCTCAAGTTAGAGCTAATAGCGTTGTAAATTTCTAACTGAACTTTTCTTTCCACATAAATTGAAAATGAAAAGTAACACGCTTGACATAAGCAAGTCAATTCAAAGCAGCACGGCTGCCATGAGTGTGAGCGTGAGAGTTATTGACTCCATGTGTGTATGTCTAGAACGAATCGCATCTGAGATGAAGGCAAACCAAAACCAGAGGAGGGGCCATCACACGCTGTAACAGAAGGAAGCGTGACGTACTGTGATGGCCAATAAAAATGTTCACTTAATGAAATCGCCTGGGAGGGAACTCAGCACACAAATGAGGGACATTTCACAAAATGCACAAGTAAACATTAAGCACCTTAAACAAGCACAACAAATAATGAATAGCAAGAGTGAGCATGGTTAAAAGCTAACAGGGAGATTACAACAGGCCAGAGCGCTTGCACACTCTACCCCAAAAAGAACTCCCATAACAGTACCCTGCATAGAAATCTCCTCCTAAAAATGCTACCATGCAACTAAACACCACTAACAAAGCACTTGCCCCCAAATATGCTAGGTCTGATTTCTGCAGAACAAATAATCACTGTCCAACATTAGGTGTCAAGAGCTCTTGGCTGGATTGAGAAATCTAAAACAAGATGGTATTCTACAAGGGTGATGTACAAGTATGGTTGACATTTAGGCAGTTTAAATTAAATTTGTGAGTCTCTATGTCTTTGCAGTCGGATTTAAAAAAAAAACAAAAAAAAACATATGATCAACATAAGACGACTATGCATTTTTTATCTTCACAGTATACTTTTCACCTGGACCTAAATAGGTAATTTAGAGCTCTGTCCAAATGTAAGTCTAGTTAATTTAACAATATTTCCAGCATTTAGCATAAACCGAATTTTCACTTGTTTCTTAACCTGAAGGAGATTTGTTTAGGTAGACAATGTCATGCAAAGAGATATTTTCTAGCGAAACTGGTAGTTCATGTGACTTTTCTGGGTGAGTTACACCCTTTCAGAGAAAATTTATTTGCAATACCGCTGAAATGTATTTCATAAAATAAGTATAATTTCGCAAACGGCACACATATATTATTAAAACATTGCATGCCTATTTCTGAACAAATGTGATAATCAATTACGTATTTCCACTGAGTCACATTCAGTTTGGGCAAGAATTGAAGTCCCAGGAATGGGCTTAGTGCATGTATTTCTGCATAACGTTTGATTTTGTTTGATTTCAGTGTGAAGAGAGTTCTTTCAGCTGCTCGGTGCCAAAGACAGGATGTAAATATTTGAGCTCATGACAAAGAAAGGATGCATCTTTCCACAATGTGCACACTTTGCGTGTTGGAAAGGCAGCAGCTGCTCGCCCAGGAACAGTACATGCCACGAGCAAATAGGACCTTTCACTTTCTTTTTATCAGCAATTCCTTGTCACCAGACAAATCCTAATCAAGCCCAGTTTTTCTTAAACAAATCAGTATGATGGGGCATTTTCAAGCAATGCAGAGGAATTGGGACTACCAATCGCAGAAAGCAAGTTATTGCTCCTTGCTAATCCTTTTAGAAGGACAGTGCAGGTCACTTGGTTGGATATAAGCAGTGAGTTGCGAAAAAGAGATGCGAGATGGAAGTACACGTGAGATTACAGCATGTGAGTGGACAGGTTGGATGGTTAAGGAACCAGACTGTCAAGCATGAAATTGGAAAGTTGAGAAGGAGACCAACTAAAGATGGTTTTGTTTCCCTCCCAGCTGGACCCCTTGCACGGTTTACTCATGACCTTACAATGCCTCCAGTGTTTGGGCTTCTGTCCCTCCAGCATGGGCTCCGTAGTGTTTACTGGTGGCTATTCTACGAAGACCGAAGTATATACTGTGATCAATGTGCGCAATTCCAGACAGGAGTGTGTGCTTTGCTTTTTTTTTTTTTTTAACACCCCTTGATCTATACACTATTCTATGAAGCCATATATAGACATGTGCCATCTAAACTAAGCGTGTGATGCTATAAACAGAGAAATGTGTGCTTTAGTAGAAAGAAGTAACTGCTATTCTCGACCTAATATTCTAATATAAAAATATGGAAATGTGAGCTATGCTAAACCGAAGTGTATGACGTTCTAGATAGAGAAATTAACCCTATCCTGACTTATGTGCGCTTTTCTACGCCGAAAACCCTTGGCTACACGTGAGCTGCTCTTGTAAGAGGAAAATGTGCTCTACTAGAAAGTGAGGAGTGCATGTCATTCTAAACAATCTAGGCAGAAAGTGTGAGTTTTTCTAGATTGACTAAAGTGCACTGAAATTGAGGCTGGGGACAAGGTAGGGTTTGCAGGTGGTTCTATATCAGAACTTTTAACCCGCTGAGCTGGCCTACCGACTTTAAGGGCTGCTAGTCAAGGAAACATACACAAATAAAAGACAGTAAAATATCATAATCTGTGCATGCCCCCTTCCAGGCTTTCAACCTTACCCTGGAGGTAGGGGGCTGAAGAAAAGCACACCTGGAAGCCTCCTAATGGCAAATATCTGCATATGATTAGCAGGCAGACAAAAGCCTTCACCGCCCTCAGGGACACTGCAAAAAAATAAAAATGAAAAGTAAAATAGTTTTACATAAGTGAGTCGGCAGCTGCCATGAGCGCGAAGAAGACACACAAAGGGAAACAGAAGTTTGCTGGCAGAGAAATGTAACCAGCAAAACTGCACTTATTTGTGTAACTGGCAAAAGTGCAATTATCCATGTAATCGGCAAAAGTGCAATTATCTATGTAATAGGGTCAATGTTGCATAAACCGCTCAACTACTGTCCAGCGAGATCACACTGCCTACGAAATAAAGAGAAAAAGTGGACCAGAAGCCATACGGAAAACATGGAGCCTTGTATGTTTTCAGTAGTTGGCCGGTGTGCTCATGGAGGGCTAAACACCGGAAAAGGTATGACGTATGCATGCCTTTCACTAATGAAATCAAGCGAATTTCAAAAGGCAAGCCCAAGAACCACCCAAACTGATGGGTGTGACATGGGCGTGGTTAAAAGCCCACAGGGAGACTACAACAGGGACAGAGCACTTTGTGCGCTCAACCCTAAAAAGGAATGATTGTATGCATGCTCATTTACATGAAACGCACTGAGACTGTAGAACTTTATAGAACTTCATTCCACCATACACTTGCACAAACCTATCAACATTTTACTCCAAGAAAGTGTGAAGTCCTTACTACTAGAAAGACCTCATGGAACTCAGAAGAAAAGAACACTGACAATGCATGGACCTCACCACGTACAATCACCAGTTAGTTGCACATATTTAAGCGACCCAACTACACCTCAAAATCGGTCAAAACGTATAACCACCAACAGAAATCAACCGTTTAAAAAGGGACAATAAACTGCACAAACATATATAAAAGTCCTAGTGAAATACATAACATCAACTCTTTAAATATTTATTTACAAATAAGTTCTTTTTTTATTACGAACTCGCGCCATGTTAGCGCTATAAAAACTCTCTACCATTTTAAAAAAGAAAATATGCATCCAGAAATCTGAATGAAGATCTTAAGTGGTTTGAGGTTTATACATTAGACTAGTGGGAGAAGTCTGAACAAAGACATTTAATAAATACAATAATGTCGGTTTATGTTCTACCCTAAAACAATGTTTATAAATCGCCCTGCTTTAAAAACAAATCAGGATTGTGAGGCATTGATTTTTTCAGGTTTGCGTTCTGTGTTCTGTCTTTTGTTTATCGGCTGCTGGACGCGCAGCGTGTTTGGAATATAAAGTTCATACCTGAACGACATATGGCTTCCTTCTCTCGGTCTGGCTGAATCAGGGTTGTGCAGCGCAGCCTTCGCGAACTGTGCTGTCTGAAATTCTACGTTCATTTGGGAGTGCTTGTGAAACCCGGGCGCCCATGCTGGATTTGATTGCCTTTGACAGCCACCTGCCAGAGCCAAATCAAGCAAAGAATCCATAGAGCAGCTACTTGGCCACAGCTAACCCTTAGAAAGTGAATATATTGTTAAAGGGCTCCCTATTAGCAAATGTTGAGTTGCAGTTTATTTCGCTTTGTGATTAGAGGAATCACCCTGTCATCGCAGAAATTGCTGAATAGAAAACGTTATAGTTAATTGTATTGTCTGCACTTTGTTGAGGATTTCAAGATTCTTTGAAGTCTGCAGCCCTGCAAATATTACTGCTTCATTAAACCATTAAATCGCTTTTCGCCATATGAAAATATTCCCAAATATTTGATGCCTAAAGTTCAAATGAATTCTGCATGACCAATACAGATTATAGAAACAAAGTGCAACATATATAATTATTAAACTAAACTACTGCACATAGGCACATTGCACTTATCGCTGGCAGCATGAAGACAATGAGCTGTAGAACAGTAATATTATAATACTCCTAATAATATAATTTTATTATTTCGGCTTATAAAAACCATAAAAGTAGTACACACAGAAATAAGTAACACACTTTGTCACATTAAAGAATGCTATACACAGTTCAAAATAGACCTTTTTAAAAACAATGTAAGTATAAGTATTTTTAGCATTGCTTATACTGCAACAGGAGTAGGTAAAACGCAGGTGCCACATGTGTGAGAACACAGATCTTAAACTCATAGAGCTTTCAACATATGCTCTTTAGCCTCTCTTATAATTTGTTTGATCTGATTCTCCATGCCCAAAGTAGAAAGCTGGAGAAAGCAGACAAAATATGCTCCTTCGTGTCACATCTAAGAATCCTTCAAGATTCCCAGTAATGTTCTGTGCCCATAGGTTTGCAAACTCGAATGATCCACCTTGGTCAGGGCAGAGCATAACTTGGACAGAAGAAGAGGAAGTATTCATCTGTTTCTTGGAACGGCAGGCAAAAAGCGCAACCATGTGAATGATCCAAGCGGCAAAATGGCAAGTCTGAACTTTATAAACAAACTTTTAGCTAGAAAGGACAACTTAACTCAAAGCCCATTTTTTTCAGTAATAGTCTCCTCTTTTTGGTCGTTCCAAATTTGCATCAGTATATATTCCCAAAAAGTTTGCTTCAGTTTGGTGAGAATGTCTTTTTTCAACCTGTGAGGAGAGTTTCGGACCTCCTCCACTTTGATAGCCTCACCCAACAAATAATTTTGCTCAGTGATGGAGTATGTGCATTTTTATCAAAGTTAATTATTTCCACTAAGACTTCCCTTTGCGAAGCCAATTCTGGTGTTGTCCATAGGCACACTCAGTATTTCAAAGGTTTTAAAAGTACCACATTATCAATTCTGTTTAATGCAAGGTCAATGCATAAGGGTATGAGGGGGGGATGTTTGAGGGTAGGTTCAACAGTGGCTTCATAAATTTAGTTCTAGTTTGTGTTTAGCCCCTGCCATAAAGTGGCCCTGTAAATTTCTAGAGCAGGTGATAGTGTACCACTGGAGGTGGCTTGATATTTCCTACCTATGGCATACGCCCTTTGGTATATGATAGTCCTGCTTTTTCCTATCTGGGGGACCCAGGACAAATTATCAGCCAATCATACACCCAGACGGGCAAAGATTTTCACTTGTTCCAAGGGCACCCCCTCTATCGTTATCCTGCCTCTGAAGGACCCGTGGGGATTCAACGCAATAAATTTAGAATTTGTGGCGTTTACCTCTAAACCTCTTACTGAGCGAAACGATGAAAAACAATCCAACAAGGATTGAAGACCTGGCAAAGTTCTAGCTATAAGAAGTGTGTCATCATAAAACATGAGAACTTGAGTACCAATACCTACAGATTTAGGAGCATCATGATTGCACTTAGCCAACAACTTTACTGCTCCATTGATGTATAAACTGAACAGCCTGGGGGCTAGCACACATCCTTGCCTGACTCCAGTTTATTGTTATTCTAGGTGTGAGATCCTCACCCAAAATCCACCTTATATGTGTGAATATATCAGTGTGTGAGATCTTTAAAATCTTCAGGGGATCAGCAGGAATACCATATGACTTTAGCACCTCAAAAAGGGTTTCCCTTGGGACCAAATCAAATGCTGCCCTCATATCTATGAAGGCAACACAATGATGGTCACGCCTTATAGCAACATACTTCCAACAAATCTTCCTGAAACAGAAAACCTGGTTGAGGTTACCTTACTCCTGAATCCAGCTTGTCTGTCCGAGAGGAGGTTGTGGTTCACCATCCAGGATTAACGTCTTGCTAATACTTGTCTGCAAAAGATTTTCTACCTATTGTCAATCAGAATGATTGGTCTACAGTTGGTTGGGGTCTCCCTCCTTTCCTTCTTGTAAATATGAACATTAATGGCGTCCGCTCCCCTCTCATGATGGTGTTTCCCTGGGCATTCAGATAAGGAACCCGGATTTCAGACTGGGGCAAATATAGTTCTCCTGTGATGGCATCGGTGCCAGGCGCTTTCCCTCTCTCCATTAGCTTAAGTGCTTCCACTGTTTCCACCAGACCTAAGACAGCAGAAACTCTGTTGTTACCCCTAACCTTGCAGACTGTATAAGCTACTGTAGGGTCATCATTTATCTGGGCGGCGTTGGTGGACCTCTTCCTATATAGATTTCCAAAATGGGCTACCCATGATTCTCATTGGACCACTGCTTCAAAATGGGTTTCTTATTATAATTTAGACCAAGCCCTTTTTTTAACAACTGTGCCTAAAAAGCTAATGTGGGACAATTCCAAGAAGCTCTCTGTTCTGTCTAAAATGAACTTACACTGTGTGCCCTCTAGGTCCGAAATCCAAAACGTAATATATTATGTCTAAAACTCTAATGTTTAGATATAATTCAGGAGTGCCTCGAACAACTGTATATGTTATATAATAATTTCATAATTTAAAAATCAAAAAGAAATGGTACAACTGCCTGTGCAATAAGAAATTCACATTACCACTTTCCAAAATGATACCACACACTCAAAGAAGCCACACACAAATTCTGTTCACCATGAAATGGTATACAGGTAAGTTTTAGATTTATTTGCAAAGGGCAAAGGTACGTTTTGCATTTATTACTGAAGTATTTCAGATATATTTCGTAAAGGAAACAAAATATGGTAATAATGATGGGTTGATGGACAGCTAAAACCTATAAAATTCTGGCAGCAGGACTGTTAGAAATGGGGTCTTTGGTTGGCAGTCAGATTACCCCCTGTCCAAGCAAGGACCCTCACTCTAGTCAGGGTAAGTCACACACAATCTAAATTATCCTGTGCCAACCCTCTGGTAGCTTGGCACTGAGCAGTCAGGCTTAAGTTAGAAGGCAATGTGTAAAGTATTTGTGCAATAAATCATGCAATAACACAGTATTGCACAACAAAACACACAGTGTTTAAAAAAATATATAATATTTATCTGATAAGATGCAGGTCAAAACGATTACAATGCAATAAGTAAATGTTGAGATATCACTGTAAAAGTGAAATAAAGTGTCTTAAGTCTTTGAAAAGCAAATAAATGTCTTCTAAGAACAATAAATGTCTCTTGCAAGCACAAAGTACCTGGTTTGCATTCAAAATCCCCGCAAGGGACCGCAGAGGAGGCAATGCATAGAAAACCGGTAAGTGTGCGTTGGTTTCGCCCCTTCGTACACCGACTTGCGTCATTCTTTTTGACTCAGGGGAACACTTTGCGTTGATTTCTGGTGCACTGACTTGGTTCCCCTTCGGGTTGCGGGGTTTTTCTTGCACCCCGGGGATGATGCGTAGAATCCTGGGCTTGCTGAGCGAAGCCACAAGCACTGCATCGATCTAGTGGGTGTTGCGTTGAAATTTCTGCTGCACGACAGGCGCTGCATCGATTTCTCTATGGAAGTCGGTCTGCGTCATTCCGGGTCAGCTGTGCTTTCAGAAAGCAGTCCAGGTGAGTCCTTTGGGCAGCCAGACAGTTCCTCTTGTCAGGTCTGGTTCAGGGATTCTTCACCAGCAGGTTTCTTGTCCAGAAGTGTCGGTGAGGTAGAATGTCTCTCCCAAGAAGTGTCTAAAGTCTGTGGTCTTGCTCTTCTTATACCCATTTTGGCCTTTGAAATAGGCTTACTTCAAAGAAAAGTCCCACTTGTTTGTGAAATCCTGCATTGCCCAGGCAAAGCCTCATACACACACCAGGGGGTTGGAGACTGCATTGTGTGAGGGTAGCCACAGCCCTTTCAGGTGCGAGTGACCACTCCTCACATCCCTCCTAGCACAGATTGCTGGTGCAAATAGCCCAACTGTCAATCTAACCCAGACAGGGAATCCACAAACAGACAGAGTCACAAAAATTGTTCAAGAAAGAAAATGCCCACTTTGTAAAAGTGGCATTTTCAAACACACAATCTTAAAACCAACTTTACTAAAATATGTATTTTTAAATTGTGAGTTCAGAGGTCCAAAACTCCACATGTCTATCTGCTCCCAAAGGGAATCTACGCGTTAATCGTGTTTAAAGGCAGCCCCCAGTTTAACCTACGAGAGAGATAGGCCTTGCAACAATGAAAAACAAATGTGGCAGTATTTCACTGTCAGGACATATAAAACATAGTAGTATATGTCCTACCTCAACCATACACTGCACCCTGCCCCTGGGGCTACCTAGGGCCTACCTTAGGGGTGTCTCAGATGTAGGACAAGGGAAGGGTTAGGCCTGGCAAGTGGGTACACTTGCAAAGTCGAATTTACAATGCAAAACTGCAGACACTGCGGTGGCAGGTCTGAGTCATGATTACAGGGCTACTTGTGTGGGTGACACAAACAGTGCTGCAGGCCCACTAGTAGCATTTGATTTACAGGCCATGGGCACCTCTAGTGCACTTTACTAGGGACTTACCAGTAAATCAAATATGCCAATCATGGATAAACAAATTAACAGTACAATTTACTCAGAAAGCATATGCACTTTAGCACTGGTTAGCAGTGGTAAAGTGCTCGGAGTCCTAAAGCCTACCAAAAAAAATGTCGGAAAAATCGGAGGACGAAGGCAAAACATTTGGGGATGACTCCACAAAAGGGGCCAGGTCCAAGAAGGACCAATTCTTAAGTTTTCAAAATCTGATAGCGTGCAGGGTTAGCCTAACTACTCATTGTATTCTGGAAGCTAAACACATAGGAGATATATTCACAAAGGGTGTTTGTGATGTAAACATAAGTTTACAGTTGAAAATGCCATAGTCACAAAATGATTCCTGGAACATGTCAGCACATTTACTGTATTGTTCCCTGCCATGTGTGTGGAGAATTCTGAAGTACCAAGTCTCATTCAAGAGATGGGATGCCGGTGTTCCAAGGCATGACATGCCTTTGAAATTTGTGATTGCCCACAAAAAACTAAATCTGTGGGCATTCCCAAACTCCTAACCAACCCCATACACCCTGGAAATAGTCAAAAAGTTACCCCAGCCAAGGATTGGAATAATTTTCATTTCAGAATTGGAAAGTGGAATGGGTCCTCAACAAATTTCCAAGGAAATAGGAAAAGAGCTTTCTTTCCAGATAAAACATGTTTTCCTCGTGGAGAAAAAAAGAAAAACATGTATTTGAAAGGGAGGCTTGTTGGAAATTTGCCCTTTCTGTAGGGTCACCTCAGAATGTTTTGCTGAACCCTACTTTTACTAACTGTAGAACTTTTTTGCACTTTACCTCTGCTAACACTGGTAACGTGTTTGTGCTCCTCCTTTCAACATGATGAAATTGGTATAGAGATGATTGGCATATTCAAAATAACTATAAACCTCTAGTATATGATACCAAGGTGTACTCAAGGTGTGTATTACCTCAAGTGGACTGCTGCAGCCATTGTGCCATCCACTAAGGAGACAATGTAAAGATAACAGCAGGCCTGCCACTGCTCACCTGGCTGTTCAGGTTTTAACCACAAATTCAATCTGTCAGAATATCTCCTTTTGACAGGCTTAAACTGCCCTTTTAAATATTTATGTAAATCAGGCAACCATGATCAGTAGGCCTAGGCAGAGGAGGAACGCACACAGTACATAGTGTTAGCCTCTGACAAAATGGGGACAAGGCCATTTAAAAGGCATCACAGTAGCCTGCCCTATAAGTTGGCCTCATATAATAGATGAGTAGAGAGTGTGACATCAAGGGCAAAATCAAAATCTGCATGAAAGTGGCAGCGGTCATTTATGTGGTCATATTTGCATTTTCTTGCTTATACCATTTCTGTGACTCTGCCTGTTTGTGGATTCCCTGTCTGGGTCCGTTTGACAGTTGGGCTGGTTGCACCTCATACTAGACAGTGACACAAAGGGATCTGGGGTGTAGTCTGCATTTCCTGATGAGCCATCTGTGCTAGGAGGAAGGGGAGGAGTGGTCACTTACACCTGAACGGGATGTGCCTGTCCTCACATAATGCAGTCTTCATCCCCCCGGTGAGTGTCTGGGGTCTGGCCTGGTCAAGGCAGGATTTCACTTTCAAGAGAGACTTTGCTTTGATTTAGGCCTCCTTCAAAGGAGAAATTGGGTATAAGAAGGGCACCTAAAACCACAGGCTTTAGAAGTCTTCTGGAAACCAAGAGGAACCTCTGCCCGGAGAAGAGCTGAAGAACTGAGGAAAAAGAGCTGCCCTGCCTGTGACTGTGCTTTGTAGAGCTATTCTGAAGTTGCTGCTGCTTCTGCCAGAGTAAGAGGGCAAAGACTGGACTTTGTGTGCCTTCCATCTTGTGAAGCTCTCCAAGGGCTTGATTTATGGCTTGCCTCCTGTTGTTTGAAGTCTCAGGTACAGCAAAGACTTCTCTATGCCAGCAGCTGGAGTCTTTGGATAGACTCCTACCCTGCTCTGTGGTGCCCATCCAGTTCCTGGGACTCTGAAAATAGAAGCTGGCAGGAAATCCATGCACAGAGCACCAGCCGAGGAAAAGATAGACGCAACCCCGATCTGTAGCTGAAGAAACGACGCGCCGCAGGCTCTGTGGCTTAAAATCGGTGCTCGTCGGAAATGCAACGAAGAGTCGACGCACCGAGCTGGAGAACTGACGCCCAGCATCGCTGATGGAGGCTGGGAGATCGCAACCCTTAAAATCAACTGTACTAAAAGATGTATTTTTAAATTGTGAGCTCAGAGACCCCAAACTCCACATGCCCATCCACTCCCAAAGGGAATCTACACTTTAATCAGATTTAAAGGTAGCCCCCATGTTTACCTATGAGAGGGACAGGCCAAATTTAGCAATATTTCACTGTCAGGACATATAAAACACATTACTATATGCCCTACCTTAACCATACACTGCACGCTGCCCCTGGGGCTACCTAGGGCCTACCTTAGGGGTGTCTGACATGTAAGAAAAGGCAAGGTTAAGGCCTGGCAAGTGGGTATACTTGCCAAATCGAATTTACAGTTGAAACTGCACACACAGACACTGCAGTGTCAGGTCTGAGACATGATTACAGAGCTACTTATGTGGGTGGCACAACCAGTGCTGCAGGCCCACTAGTAGCATTTTGATTTACAGTCCCTGGCACCTCCAGTGCACTTTACTAGGGACTTACTAGTAAATCAAATATGACAATCATGGATAAACCAATCAACAATACAATTTACACAGAGAGCCTATGCACGTTAGCACTGGTTAGCAATGGTAAAGTGCTCAGAGTTCAAAAGCCAACAGCAACAGGTCAGAACAATTGGAGGCAGGAGGCAAAAAGATTGGGGATGACCCTGCATAAGCAAACAAAGTCCAACAGGTACTTGATTGGTACAAATCTATTAAGTGAGGAATTCTGTTTTTAAATTTGAGGTCAACCTTTACATTTTTCCCAAAAATACAAGTACTTTAGCTGCATGCCTCTTCAGCAAGGTAGCTTGAGAATTATAGTTCTTGCCTTGAACATGGATTCTTAAATAACAGTGACGTTGAAGCACAGCAGGGTTCAAGAGTGTCTATGCTCATGTGCTCCCTGTGCACTTTATGAATGAACTCTACTTGATCCACAACTAAGCTGCTAATCCTGTCGTTGTCATTCATTCCTACAGCCATGTTTCTCAAGAGTTGCAGACCATGTGCTAACTTCTCACTCTAGATTAAACTAACTTTTAAGGTTCCATTTGTGAAGCACCATTCCCACTCTAGTAGAAGCTCCATTGTCAGAGCTCTAGAATCTTGAATTGCTCATTAGCCAGTAAATTAGAGTTGTAATTCTCTTTCTAGCCCTTGCTCCTAAGCAATGAAAGAACTGCCAGCGCTTTTTTTACTTTGAAGAACAACTTTAGAACACGTTGTAAACTATTAAGAAAAACATCAGTTAGTTCCTCGCCTGACCAGAAAATCTTCAAGTGTCTTTGCATACTTTGAACTAGTGAATCCATTCATTTACTCATTCTATTTTCTGCTAATGTAAAGCAGAGACAGTTATGAGAATGGTACGATTTTAAAGAGGACCTTATGTGTCATCACGTGCCTAATAATAATTAATTGGATTCACTCAAAGGTTTCCATTATCAATAAAGGTAAACACGTATTTATATTGGTAAAAACAGCCGCTATGTATAGAGCTCAGATCACAAACTCTGTTGTCTTTGTTTATTGCAGCATCGGGAGTTAGTTAGTATTAATGTGTTTAACCCGAGAGAGATGAGGGGCTGAATCATGCTTGTTGATGTAAACCTATAACATGCAATTCTCTATGTGTGTTCACCATCCGAGCTGAGTGATCGCCACCTGCAAACCCCATGACAATACCAAGGCAAGAAATACATAGAGTCATTTAGCATGAAAACGCATCCTATGGACCGTGCCATTCACTGAGACAATCGTGTCCTCCGATAATCCACTCCCTAATGTGAAAACGAAATGCACTCCAGTTTACTAAATATGATGTGTGACTTTTGTTTTAAACTTAATTTATAATTCTCATTTCATTTTAGGAGGAAGTGTGTCCAGAGTCAGGGGATGGAGAAAGTCAGCGTTGTGAGTGGGCCTCTGCTGTTAACGTCAAGGACAAGTTTATTTATGTGGCTCAGCCTCACCTGGACAGGCTGCTTATTGTAGATGTTCAGTCCCAAAAAGCTATGCAGGTACGTAAGTGTATATATCTATATATATAAGAAGGTGCTTTAATTCAAAGACTAGACAGCTGTGTCTAATTAGAAAACCGAACCCTGCTACATAAACGGTACTATGCTAAAACAGTTAAGGGAATATGACCCCCCCTATATGCTCTTGTTGCTGGATTTTAGACAAATTATTACTTTCTGGGACATGAATATATGGCAATAAGTTTTAAATGAGCAAAACTGATTTATAAAATTGAAGGAACAACAAAAACAATAACACTTATTTTACGTCCGGAATCTGACCGGACTGGTTTATCAATATTCCAGCGTCCAGAATCGCCCCATAAATAAGAAGGTACAAGATAACTTTGTTTACTGATCATGTGCCAGAAATCTAGAGCTTGTTGAAATCCAAAAACGTTTCAGTTGTTAAATCTGTTTCTGTTTTTCATGATAACTTCTATACAAACACATATTTCCAATTACATTGTCATTAGTGTATGGAGGCCCGAAAGGCAAGTTATACTGTCTGGGTGGTATGGTCCATGGGTGCAAGAGGGCGCTCGAAGACGGTACAGGATCAATTTGCGTGTTTCTTCCCACATGTAAATTTCTACTACCAATAACAACTCTGTAACAAGAGCTCTTCATTATTTTGAAATATATCTAAATGAACGGTTTAACAGCTGCAATTGTCTTTTTACCAGTGGAATCGTTTCTTTTAATGTCGAAAGACAATTATTTTAAAGTCACATTTGAAAACTGATTTCATTAGACATTCAACAAAAACGAAAGAGTTAATCTTTAAGTCATAACCTATTGCATGATCAGCCGGGCCACTCACCTTAATGAATTAAAATGAAGTTCGAGCAACCCGGCAAGGTTTATCTATGGCGATGCTTGCCAGCTGGACCGCATTTTATTTGTTGATTAAATCATAAGTTGCTCTAATTCACGCGGCATTTGCAAAATGAATCAATAAAATAACATGCAGATGGTTCATTAATCCTTTTAGAAATTATACATTTTGTGATGGCTAATCTATGTTGCCCTGAGTTAAGGCCAGTACACGATATGCGCCACATTCTTTAATTGCTTTAATTTCTTCTGCCTCGAACTCTACACGTCCTCTTCAAAGCTGCATTTACAGTAGATGTTATTTTCCTGCCAAGCAAAAATTAAGAATTATGTTTCAGGAAACTTTAGTAAAAGGTGGCTGCACTGCGTTCAACAGTAAATCAGCTAATCGGCACCCAATTTATGTTCTTCATAGTTCAAAGGTAATTGTGTATCTGCAGTTATAAGTGCAGGTTCTGTTTTGTGCAAAGAGCATCAGGTATAACAAGCATGATACATGGAAAAACATATAGAGTGAAATCGTTTGGTTCATATTATCAATCATGTTTCAAACATTGTACTAGCACTGACAAAGAAGAACTGGTAACCTTGGAATATTTTTTGCCACATTTTCTCTTGACAAGTGAGGATGCTTGCCATTTGCGATGCGAAACTTCCTTTTGTGAGCAAGTGTGCCAATATGCAGAGAGCAGGGAGCAGTTAAGGTTTTCTAGCTTTCACAAAGATGGCACTATGTTGGACTTTCTGCCTTACGCAGGGTCATCCCCAGTCTTTTTGCCTCCTTCCTCCTGGTTTTTCTGACCGTTCGCTGTTGGCTCTAGGACTCTGAGCACTTTATCACTGCTGACCAGTGCTAAAGTGCAGGTGCTCTCCCATCTAAAGTTGGTATGATTGGCTTATACCTAATTGGCATATTTAATTTACCTATAAGTCCTTTGTACAGTGGTATCTCTATACCCAGGGCCTGTAAATTAAATACTACTAGTGGGCCTGCAGCGCTGCTTGCGCCACCCACTGAAGTAGACTTTCAAACCTGTCTCAGGCCTGCTAGCGCAGGGCCTGTGTGCGCAGTTTTCTGCTACAGGGACCTGGCATCTAAACTTACTTGCCAGGCCCAGAACTCCCCTTTTACTACATGTAAGTCACCCCTAAGGTACGCCCTAGCTAGTCCTATGGGCAGGGTGCCATGTATGTAGAAAGGCAGGACATGTGCCAGGTTGCGTGGCCTGTCCTGGTAGTGACAAACAGCCTAACTGGTGTCTCACTGCTGTGAGTGCTGCCTTCTCATAGGATTGCATTAGAAATGCCCTGCCTTATGTGTAAGGGGTATTGTCTGATTTATGAGGGGTAGCGTAGGCGTGTTTGGTATGGTTGTGATGGTGATAATAAATGCTGCTTACTGGTGTGGGTGTATTTTTTATTACTATCACAGAAATGCCACTTCTAGAAAGTGCGCATTTATCTGTGCTTATGACTCTGGTGTTTTGCAGCTTGACTCCAATCCACATCTGGGCAGAGTGACAGTTGGGGCTTTGTGCATACTTTTCATACAGCCTGTACACCGGGAGGGTGGGGGTGTCACAGAGGTGCATCTGCATACTGAATAGTTTTCCTGGGCTGAGAGAAGGGAAAGGCGGGGCACACCTGCATTTGTAAAGACTGTGCCCTGGCCTCACAACCCCCAACTGATGTTTGGAGCCTGTGCTGAAAAGATAGAGGGTCACTCCCAGAACGAGTTGTAACTGGCTGGAACCTCCTCTCCCTACCATTGTAAAACACTGTAAGAACTGACTATAAGGACAGGGGAATTTTCCCCACAATTTGGAGACTTTTGGAATCATCTTGGAACTGGACACCAAAGGCTGAAAGGACTCACCAGGAACCGCCATGGACTGCTGCTGCTGTGCTGACCTGTGACCTGCCTGGTCACTGTGGAGGACTTGCCACTTGCTGCCTTTCCCTTGTGCTGGCCTGTAGCCGGGCCCTCCACCTGAGGACCTTTTCTTAAGATTCTGCTCCCCAGGGGCAGGGTGCTGTGGCCCCTGACCCCTGCATCCATTTCTTCATGAGGGGTGCTTCTCCGTGGTTTGCAGAGTGCTTATGGGGCCTTGGGAGCTCGTAGGCTCCTGGCTGCATTGTGCCCCTTTAAATAAGATCACTGCAGCGGCCCGGGTAGCTGGAAGAACAATCGCGCACGCATCGGGTGCAGGCGAGTGTCTGCTCGGGCCCCAGGAGGGGTCCGATCTTCCTGTGGCTTCACAGCAGGACCAGGGGAAGGTGCGGGGAGTGCCCCCTTCCCCCTGGCCTCTGCGTTAGGAGCAGGACGCTCCTCTTCTGCTGTTAGGTAAAACGGTCATTATTGTGGCCCCCCCCTCTTGGTGGAAGGGCCAGTGGAGGCCCAGAGGGGCCCCCAGAGATCACGGGTCCCGGGAGGGCCCTGTCATTAAACCGGAGGGGGTGCGTGGTGTCCCCCTCCTGCCCTAAGTTGTTTTTGCTGGCTTTGGCCCACCTTGAGAGGGCTGGTTGAGGCCCTTGGGGGGCCCCCAGTAATCACAGTCCCCAGAGGGGCCTGTCTATAAAAGAGAGGAGGTGCATGTCACCCTCCTCTGACCCCAGAGTATAAGGGTGGTCCCCGGTTTGCGCATAGGAGCGCCGGGGGCCCCATTGTTCGCCTTCTAGGCACTGGAGGTGCCTTCATCCAACCAGGTACTTTTTAAAGGACCAATATACTTGCAATCCAAAGTTCTTTCTACAGACTTTTGTTTGATTCATATATTACCTACCTGCGTTTGATGTTTTTACATATGTGTATGCAAATGTTCCTTTTATGGACATGCTTGCTAAAATGTTTTTCTAACTTGCCATATGTTTTCTAATGTTCCTACTATGGACATTTTATGATATTCTTATGACAAGTGCTGTGATGTGATAACGTGTTTCCTGACTACTGCTTATGTTGCAGAATACTAAGTAACCTGTGTGTTATGTGTGACTACTGCTAGTTTGCAGAGTAACTAATGTGTAACGTTCCGACAACTGCTAAGGTAGCAGGATAGTACTGATATGTGATGTTTGGTCTGATAATTGCGTTGTGTATAATACAGTATATTTTCATATAACCTGGTGTTGTGTTTCCTTTGTGGTGGGGAAATTGCATCACATGTGTGTGTGTGTTGTGCAAACGCTTTACACATTGCCTCCGGGTTAAGCCTGACTGTGCGAGCCAAGCTACCAAGGGGGTGAGCAGGGGTTATCTTGGACGTGTAACTCCTTTGCCCTGACTAGAGTGGGTAAGTTCTGCCTGGCTGAGGTACATACCCTAGCCAACCAGAAACCCCATTTCTAACACACTACAATATGGCAAGTGCAGAGGATCAAAAATGTGTACGAGCTCCAAACTTTGTCTTAAGAAAAAAAATGTGGTGACACCCATGCACCGAAAGCAAGAGATATGCAAGGACCCAAGCATACAGATTGCCGGTTATACATAACCCTGCAAAGCAAGGGGCATAGGATAATATGTAACAGGAGATCAGAAGGTAATGTGCTAACCTCTCCTTCATCTTTGAACTTGCCCATACACACCAAGACAAAGGGCATGCGCTGTGCTAAAAAAGAGGACATTTTGTCTCCATGACAGCAAATCCACTGCTGAACCTCCTGACTGCCTGTCAATGACTGACACTGGGGATTAATATTATTAACAAGTTCATGGTAAAGGAATAGAATAAGAGTGTTCCACATTGCTCTTTGCATGTCCTTCACTTATTGACTTGTAGATCAGGCTGCGCTTCCCTGCAACCCAACTGCAAAGCCATGCCTCTTATAAAGCTACAGCGGCCATTGAGAACTCTGCTTCAGGACCCATCATGCAAGTTAAATGATTTCTAATTTGTGTCTCAGAGACAGTGAAATTGATCAATATCAAAATTGTATGCTGATTGTAGTACAGAGTGAAAAGATAAAACCGCTATTATACTTTACTTGCCTATTTTCGGTTTGCTACTTATCAGACATTGACTGTTGTGTCACTTAGCCAGCTGTTTAGAACAGTGTCAAATCCATTTGCTTGATTTACATTTATCTAGGAATTTGTTAGTAAATAACAATGCTATCCATTAGCACCTTTCATTATTCGGTTAATCGCAATTTCTCCTCTGCAGACAGTAGAAATGAGATGCTTAGCCGAAAGTCTCACCACAGCCATGTTTTATTTCCAACTGCAAGGGATGATAAGAAGAGCTTTGTGCACTTAGCACACACATAAAAAATAAATATCCCTTTACACTATAAGAAATGCTGGAGTGCAGAGTGTGGGCAATATTTAGGGGCTGGATTATGGTTACTTATCAATGACATACTCATTCTAATTTGAAAAAGCATGCCTCGCCCGCATCAGAACCATCCTGAAAGATGAAGGGAGTACTTTGTTGTTATATATTTATGGAGAATTCCACTATATGACTAAAGAACACTTTATGAACTCTCCTTTTTTCAGTCAGAATATTTGCTTCTAAACACTGTGGTACCTAGCTTTATGACCTTGGACACTGAGCTAATTAGGCAAAGCTTGGTAAGGGCAGCTGCATGTATTCAGTAGGAATTCCCATCTAAATAGCCTGAAATGAAGAAGATTAATGAAACCTAATTTGTCTGCCAACCAGTTCAAACCAACTCAATTACAAGGTGCATAGGGAAGTCTGTGAAAGCTAAGGATACTCAAACTTTCCCATAGAAACAGTTATCCAAGATCTTCCACAAACCGAAATCAACATTGTGAAGACATCATTCAGTCAAACCTTGGACCTTGCCACTTTTACAAAACTGAAATAGGTCCAGTGTGACACAGTATGAATTTGGAAAATATCACTTGAACCACAAATCCATGCAAGCCACAAGTGCTAGGAGACTAGTCTCGCTCCAGTCGCTTTCCCACTCAGAGCTTGTTTCCATTAAGGATCAGGATTTATTGATGTCCCCCCATTTCATAATAAAAATAATCTCTTTTTAGATATTGCTGCATACCACACATCTGTTGTTTTCTAATACTTTAAATAACATATGTTACTTTTAACAAATTTGATGATATACCAAATATCCACTATCATTGGTGCTCTGTCTGGACACAATCTCTAAATTGGTCCTATATTAGTCTAGCTCCAAAATATGTCTTGAGTGATGGTAGAAATCTTTACTTAGAATTTCCATCACCTTCACTTTGACTACATGCTCGACTGGTCCGAGGCATGTCGTCTCATAGTATATAATGCACTTGTAATAGGGTGGATGGACTTGTAATAGGGTGGATGGGATATATGTCATATTTTTGATGGAGTAACCTGTCTGCCAACCCTAAATCAGCTCTTAGTTAAATATTAACACCTAAGTCTGATCATACATGGTGGGATTCAGAAAGCACATATCAGATGTTTTCTAATTCCGTTTAACATTGTGTGGAATTTTTTATATTAGTGTGACATGACATTAGTATGAAATTATATTGGTATTAGGTATATCAGTGTGACATTCATTTGTCTCATTCACGTCACACTTCTTCGTTAGCTCTAAGCTTTCTCGATGTAGTTAAAATTATATCCTGGTTTGACTTAGTTTTGTACTTGTTTTTTTGTTATTGTTGTTTCTGTGCCTCACTTCATTGAAATATTCGAAATGTTCTATGTGAACTCTGTGTCTTAGTTCAGTCAAGTATTTCTAATCTCATATGACCATTTATATATGTATTCATTCTATTTCTCTTAGTCAGCATTATCTTCTTTTGCAGTATTTAATTTACAGCAGTGCTCTAGCCAGTGCATGTAGTTCATCATTGGGAAATAAAAAATACTGTGAACTTTGTCACTAATTCAGACTATGAAAAAAAGAGCAATTGCAATTATCAAACCTAGAGTTTGCCTTGGTCATGCCACTGGAAAAAAAGATTTTAAAACCTTATAACTCATGCCAATATTACAGCTGTGTGCATTTAAAATCATTGTCTTCAGGGATTAAAAAAGTGTTTCCACACCCCAACAAGTTTCTACACCCCGCCGTGTTTCACTCTTTGTAGTCAGACTGTTTTACATGTCACCTGCTAAGTGGTGCACTGACCATAGAAGAGGTGCATGTTAGGGTGTGTATTGTGTGTTTGCAGACCATAATTGGTGAATTTCAGGGCTTTTTGGTTTTACAATTGCTGAATGATTTTAATACATTTCAAGGGGTCCTTTGTGATCTACCACACAAATGCAAAGTACTCATTGTGCATTGTGCACCACCTTTAACCAGGCTTGCATCCAAATGCCAGTGGGTATGCACTGAGGGGGAGGGGGCGCAGAGCCTGTCTGGATTTGTACTGATTTAATTTGCTAACAAGTTGGTAAATGTCATGCAGATCTATCATTCAGTGCTACAGTGAATAGTGCTTTTATGTCCCCTCAATTATCTTTGTTCCACAATTGATGAATTTGCAGAAAACTGCTAAGCATCTGCCACATTTTGTGTGGCTTTATCAAGTAGTGGCAAATTTATTTGCAAATTAATATTTCTTTGACCCTCTCCCCTTCTAAATCTGCCCACATGATTGACCTAAATGAAACTGAGAAAACCAAGAGTAAGCTACATGTACAAGGTCTATGCAAATGTTTTGCAGATCCATCAAATAGTTAATAAAAAATGTGCCTTCTCTTGGAGTAACTTGCCTACGTCCTGCCAGATTTAATACAGAGTCATTAAAAGTGCTAATGTTATAAGTAAATGAAAATGGTATTCCCCTCTCAATAACACCCCCTTATGCATGGTCACAAAGTTTGACATAGTAATAGAAAACTAATACTTCCAAGTCTCCATTTGATTTTGTGCAGATTTGTCACACAGTGACAATGTTATGAGCAAAACACCACCTTTTGTGCCCCCCTGACAAGTCTGCACAAATTTGAAAAGACCAAGAATATGATAAATGTGCAATATATCTGTCAATATTTGTGCAGATCCACTCTGTCCTCATGTACACCATGTTTCTCTCTTTGCTCTGAGCTCTTTTGAGTTTGGTACTTGTTTCTGTGCGTGTTAATTATTTGACTCAAATGGTGGCAAGTTTATTAGCAAATCAAAAATGTTTTGGCCCTCCATTTTAACCTTGCCCTCGACTGGATTCTTCACAAAACCTGACGTCTGTACTTGGTATAATTTGCTAACTGCCTGCCACATTTGATGAACATTCATCAAACAGCATCAACATTATAGTCAAATGACAATTGTATTCTATACCCCATTTAACTTTGCTCTTTTTGATGGATTGCTCGACACCAGACATATCAATAGAGAACTAATCCTTCCAAGCATCTGCAAAATGTTATCCATATTAAATGTACAGTGGCCTATGTATTAGTAAATTAGCATTTCTATGGCTACATCCCTTCTTATCTGTGCCCATTAATGGATTTGTACAAATATGAAACTTCCGGTAGTAATCTTATCTTACTAAGTATTTGCCAAATGTCATGCCTATTCTTCAAATAGTACAGCCATTATAAGGAATTCAACAAACAACTTTTCACCTGATTAAAAATATGTGTTATCACTTTCAAGCTCACCAGCACCTTTTTCAAGTGCTCACATCTCAAAAACTACTTGAACAGATTTATACCAAAACTCTGAATTCTTTCAGCATAAAGTTCTAGTTTCAGGACAAGTTTGACAAAAACCAGGTCAGCAGCTTTTGCCTTAACTGCATCAGTTATCTGTGGATCTAAAATTGGAGCATATAGTTTTCCCCACCCTTTAAATGTTTTATTCTGCACGGAACTGCACAAAAATGACTTTCCAGACTGTAGCTCTATATGTTAAGCAACTTCCCAATTTGGTGCTGTTCTATTCGTTGGGACCTATGTTATAGGCAAATCAAAAATGTGTTTTCAATAGGAAGTCCAACTGAGTCAAACTACATAGCAGTAACGGATTCACTCTCATTGTCGATTTGATGTCTCTGACAACCACTAGGTGAAAAACATCTCCATTTTTCACCCCTACTCATCTATAATTCCATATATAATGCATGGCAGAGTGTATTCTCCCTACAAAGGCTACTCCTTTCAACCATCAGATCAGCTCAGGCATTCCGATGCCTTCTGTTTCGTCCCACTAATTCAGACATTATATAGTCACGGGGCCACCTGCAGAATAGCACACAATTTACTTTCATTTTCCTGGCAATGTAAACTCTGAAAGAAACAGCAGCTGGCATTGAAACACATAGTGAAAGAGAATGTTTCTGTTTCCAAAGCTACAGTAGCAGTGTCTGCAGGCGACACTGAGCCTGCTATGTAACGATATAAAAGAAACAGCTACATTTTAAGAGCGATAAACACATCTTCATCAACAGATACTATAAGTTCAAAATCAATATTCCTGTCATTATAACGAAGCACTTTGTTGCAAATGCTAGAACCTGCGTCTCCTAATGTTCCATAAGTACAATGTGCACCAAGCCAGTATTATCTTTCCACATTCTATTTTAAGAGAAAATATTGTAATTGGTTCCTGTATTTAGTAACGTTACAGAGCTTTTATTCAGTGTTATGCATGTGTTTTCATACTGCATGTAACAGAGGGGCTTAGAGTTGAAAATTGTCATCGTTGATACTATTGTTTATGGATGAAAAATGGAGGTATCATGTACTATAAGACATAAAACACCCTGAATATAGGCAATAAGGATATTGTCGGTCATATTGTAGTTTTAAAGCATACACTGGCACTAAACCTGCAGCTCATGTTTCCTGCATGTAAGCCCCCCCGCATAGTTTTTTCTTCAAACTGTAAATATTGTGTTATGAGCGCTAGTTGGCACTGAATAGGGATGTGATGTTTACTCACATGTTAATTTAAAAAATATATCATTTCTACAAAGTCTGCAGCCTTTTGACTCTCTCTAATTATTTAACTCATTAGTGACTTGACACACGATTTGTGCGTAAATTTGGTTGTACTTTAGCCCTGTATAACTGATCGCTGCAAAATTCCTTATCTATCATTTCCTTTCAACAGTAGCAGATAATCACTTCCTATACTTCTCATGTAATACATTCTTGATATTCCCATTTTGTTGCTGCTACTCTTCCTGTCAACAGTCTAATTTTCTCACTGGTCGAAATAAAGCAGAAATGTTCTCTAGGCGGTTACATCAGGCACACTGACCTTTTTTTCTTTTGAAACAGCTGGTCAGATGAGTTCATCATTATAAATTTAAATTCATTTCCTGTTTTTTTCTGTATTGTAATTGTATTGTACTCCCACTTCTTAATTATAGCTGATTAAGTTGCGCTCCCTTTTGGAAGAGAATGAAGTCAAGGTGTTGAGAGTTGCCATGTTTTTGTTTTTTCACTCATGTTCAAGGATCTGTAAGATTTAGAAAACACATCTAATTTGAGAACAGCATTGTTTCCTGGAACATGTGTGGCTGTGTCATCCATGCAGAAGAGCCAATACATCCCCACAGCGCGTGCTGCGCCATCCTTCCAAAACTTGCAAACTCATTTCGCTTCAGTGAGCAGCGGACTGATAGTTGGGAACATCCCACAGCAGAAATACAAGACCAGACAAACGATAGCCTGAAAATACTTTAGCACACTGAAAGGATCCAAGTGACTGTGTTCTGGGCCTGTCATCATTTTATAAGTAGCTCATTTCCCCTTCAATCCTTTAATTCTGTTCTGTGTGCATGGGGATTATTCAAAGAATACTATAGCAGTTTGTATAACAGCTGTAAATATTCCGGTAACATTACAGTTTGTCATGCTGTTAGGTCCCTCGGTGCATGTTTCCTGCGTAAGCAGTTTGTCTATTATTTTGCAATTACAATTGCTCAGTTAGCACGCTGCTAGATGCTGCAGAGCGTAAATTAACTAGGTTCCAGATTAATTGGAGTCTGAATGCATCAGCGACAGCACACGATGGCGTTTATTGTGTTCTTGTATGTTGGCAAACACCATTTAGTTTACATTGATAGCTTATATTTCAAAAGTCAAACTTTGTCCATCTGCCATGTACTCCATTTGGACAAGAATAGAAGTGCGCTAAATTCCAAGGTCCTTCTCTTGTAAACTTTGACACATACTACGATGTCTACTCTTTGCTGACAGTTGTTTTTATTAAATAATCATGTTTAATCCTAATTTAAATTGCTTTGAGAAAAACGGCCATAAGTATCTATCCAGTTACAAAGTCACTCTAAACACCGTTGTAATTAAGACATCCAATGAAAATATATATATATTTTCTTTTACCCAAACTTAAATCGTCCAGACTCGCCAAGAATAAAGATTCCAGATTATCTCTTTATTCTGACAGAGCCTTTGGATAGTAAAGCATATTGGGCCATCATTCACTGGGTGGTCTCTCTTTAAATGTGTCTTGTCGAAAATCTCACACGCATACACAGTGCCAACTAGCATTCGTGACAAACTATTCAGTTTGTGGGGGTAAAACTCGATGAGTGTGTGAACAGAAGGAAAGACGAAATTTAGGGGTGACGTCTTAGTTTCTCTAATAAAAATGAGCTCATCCCCAGTCAAGATTCTGAATATGGATGCAGTGTATGTTTTATGTCTGGCACTCTATGTAACTTTAATACCAGTGACATGTTGGTAAGATCAGGCATTTACCGTACTATGACAAACTACCAGCCGGTTCTCCGGAACCTTGACCAGTCTGAGCACAAAACCGTAAACGATATGTGTTGATTGCGGTAGCAACAGGAACCAATTAGGTTCTATAGTGCACAATTACTTTACGATAGAATAAGCATACACAACTCTATGTGGGAAAAGCTTGGAACATGTTTATAGAGTAAGTAATGGACATAAAGTTGAACTATATCCCACATCATGCTGAAAATAATACAATATGAAAATTGTAGCTTTATTTGCTTAAATCTTACAAGGGACTTCGTACCAATGTTTTAACTTAGGGCGCTCGGCAGTCGGTATATTCTAAACTCTTTAAACATGTATATAGATAGTAACTTACAAAAATGCCTTTTCACCAGTCTTTTGTGTATTTAACCACATAGTTTGTGTTTTTACAAGCATTACAACTACCAGAACGCTGATGCTTAGTGCCACGGTGAAACGGGGTAGAACAATACGTGCAATCTGTGTTTAGCAACAAAACGTACTCCTTCTAGAACTGGCACAAATACAATACATGCTCACTTTTATATCTCTGTCTCACTCTCTTTGTATGAGACCCATAAATATTATTAAGAAAAGGGACCAATCTAGATCTGTTTCTAGAGCCACATAAATCTTTATGATGTCTCTTTTTAGTAGAGTTGCTATGATTATTTATTATTACATGTAAGGTGAAAATATTGTTTGCCTAAAAGAGATATGAAAAAGGCATAAGGTATTGCTCTCACAATCACCATCAATTGTATTACTAGAGGGTGGCACCTCAGACAGTTTAACCCTTTGCAAATTGTTAGAAATGGGGTCTTTGGTTGGCAGTCAGGTTACCCTCTGTCCAAACAAGGACCCTTACTCTAGTCAGGGTAAAAGAGAATCACCCTCAGCTAATCCCCGCTGACCCCCTTGGTAGCTTGGCACTAAGAGGCAGGCTTAACTCAGAGACAATGTGTTAGGTATTTGTACAAACACACACAGTAATACAGTGAACCACTACAGAAGGACACAACAAAGGTTTAGAAAAATAGAAAATATTTTATCTAAATAATCAAAGCCAAATATGACAAAAATCCACAATATATAATTAAAAATATGAATTTAGCACTTACAAGTAAGACAACAGTGCCTTGGGGCACAAATACTGCACGTTGGTATTATGCGGCAGACCCCTTTGTGTCACTGTCTAGAGAGAGGTGAAAACACCCCAACTGTCAAACTGACCCAGACAGGGAATCCACAAACAGTCAGCGTCACAGAATGGTTTATGCAAGAAAATGCCTACTTTCTAAAAGTGGCATTTTCAAACACACAAACCAAATTCACTAAAAGATTTTTTTTTTAAATTGTAAGCTCAGAGACCCTAAACTCCATGTTTCTATCTGCTTCCAAAGGGAATCTGCGCTTGAATAACATTTAAAGGCAGCCCCATGTTAACCTATGAGAGAGATAGGCCCTGCAACAGTGAAAACTGATTTTGGCAGTATTTCTCTGTCAGGATATGTAAAACACATAAGTACATGTCCACCTTTCACATACACTGCACCTTACCCATGGGGCTACCTATGGCCTACCTTAGGGGTACCTTACATGTATACAAAGGGAAGTTAAATTGGCAGCTTAAAACTGCACACACAGACACTGCAGTGGCAGGTCTAAGCCATGTTTACAGGGCTACTCATGTGGGTGGCACAACCAGTGCTTCAGGCCCACTAGTAGCACTTGACTCACAGGCCCTGGGCACCTCTAGCACACTATATTAGGGCAGTAAATCAAATATGCCAATCATGGAAAGCCAATTACACATACATTTTACATAGGAGCACTTGAACTTTAGCACTGGATAGCAGTGGTAAACTACCCAGAGTATCAAAAACAACAAAAACTGGGTCCAGCACACATCAAACGCCTGGGAATCAGAGGCAAAACATTAGGGGAGACCACACCAAGGATGCCAAGTCTAACAGGAACTTCATTCTAAATTCTGGAAAACAGTATTTTAAATTTTTACTGGCTCAGCTACTCAACACAAAGGACCTCATTCTTAGAGGCATTTTAATCCCCATTTGGCCAACTTCAGGATTTACAAGCTGAGTTGATATTACATATTCAACAGAAAAACGGTGCTCTCTTGACACCCCACTCCCTAAAAGATGTTTCAGCAGCTAATATTTTCCAAAATCTCCTGGTGATCAAGGGGCCAAAATGTAAGAATTGCAATGGAAATCTGGTGCACATACACTGACACGTGTGTTAATCCTCCATTTCTTATGTGACAATTAGGATGCAACTCAAAGTAGCAAGGAATTTCTCAAACTTGGAATTACTAGCACTCTCGTTGCCAGTAATAACAGGTGCAGGAATGCCACTTTAGTATTAGATCGGTATTAAAAAGTCGCTAAATGCCCTCACCCTCCGGTCTTTTGGCAATGCTGTGGTATTCAGGGAACATAGTCTGTTTATACCATTAACAGTTTTACAAAACACAATGATAAGTTCAGTGAATTCAATTATGCATTGCACACAGTACATTACATAGATATATTTTGCATTTGTGTTGTTTTCCTGTTCTTCTTTTCTTTTAGTTATTTTGTTTTATGTGGCTGTTGTGATGTTTTTATATATTATTTTGCCATAACATTGTGTTTTATGTTTCATTTTATTGAGGTTATGTCATTGTTTAGTTGAGTTAGTATGAATGTCATTTGCTGTGGTGTTTGATGATGTTCGGGACTAGAATAGTTTTATTGTGTTGTGTTGTTGAGAAGCTAGAAAGTCAGAAGGTGATTAGAGTGTGTCCCATAAATGAATCGCGTGGTCAGGACCTAATAAACCTCAAAATTATGGAGTGGAAAGCGGTGCATTGTTTATATTTAAGACATTGAAAAGCATAAACTACTGAGTGAATCCTTTTGTTCATAACTGCTTTAAAAGCTTCCTTCTTGTGCTTTTACTAAAATCGCAGGCACCGGTGACAACGCATAACACCAGGACACTTCAAGAGGTCAAATAGCATGAAATCATTTTCTTTCTTTGTTTTATGCTGTTTCATTTCCAACGTTCTTCTCCTTTTCGTAACTTTTTTACTTTATTGTAATCTTTTTATTTGAGTCATCCATTCTATAATTCTATGATACCCTATACTTTTAGTATAAAATCATACTCTAACAAATTCTTTAAAGTACCCTTCTCTCCACTGTTTTCAATGTTTCTCTTAAGAGTTTCCACATCAGTCGGATCATCTATGGCAGCACATAGCGAACTGGTTGTATAACATGTTCATTAAAGGAAAATGATATTTTAGGGACGCCTTGAGAAATCCATAATTGTCATATAAATTCCCTGAACTTGCATTTGCGGTGGAATGACTTTGAACATTAATGATGAAAGGTATGCGTCCTTATATTTATATCAGCACTCCTGTTTCATTTCTTACCACATGTGGGCAGAGTATGCCGAATAATATTGATTCAACTCCATCTGAATGTAAGTCTGTACTGCAAATGTGGCTCCCTGTCTTTGAAGTACAGCATGCTGTGAAACATCTGAGAAACAGGTACACTAGAACTGCTGGTTTTCACTGTGCCTCTTTTGACACTATACACAGTGAGAAGCAGATGACAGGAGCTCAACAGTGTTAGCGCGTCAATCCTTAATAAGTAAACTTACTAGGGGACACTTACCATAGTTTCAGTACAGAGACAATAATCACTGCACAATAATCAATAAACATTAGTCAAATCAATAATCAATGAAGTCAGTAAATTTCACACACCATGGCTCTTCAGCCATAAATAACCATACCTTTACTTATAAGTTTAGTAAGTTTATTTCCCTTAAATTAACAATACTAAATCAGGAATCTTAATCATCAAATTCAAATCAAACTATTTTAATATTGCTTGTTAATCAACAAGCCACAGAAAACATGATCTAATCAAAGCTTGAATCAAAGGACATTGCAAGGTATCAACACAAAACATTAGTAAAACCCATTTCAGCAAGGCTATGATGTCCATAAAGTTCAGCAAAATAATTTGTCAACCATTTGTCTCTATAATTTGTCAGTCCTCATGTGAATAAACCCAACTAACCCATATTAGCATCAGCATGTGGAGCTTCATGCAAAACAATTTAGAACACAAATTTGGGAAACATTTATCTAAAGAAAGTATTAAGTCCACGCAGTTGGTACCTAGAAACAAAAGGCATAAAAATGCAATTCAGTTATTGTCATATCTACCTATCCTCGGTATGGGTCAGCAGCAGAATCAGTCTTCGTCCTCAGGTCATC